>NW_020664447.1:77813154-77891241 GCF_002925995.2 Terrapene triunguis
CCATGCCCCTTGTCTAGCGAGTGCTACTTAGTTACTGGTGAGTCCCTGTCATAACTATAAAGGGAAGGGTAACAGCTCTCTGTGTACAGAGACTCCAAATCCTTTTACCTGTAAAGGGTTAAGAAGCTCGGGTAACCTGGCTGACACCTGACCCGAAGGACCAATAAGGGGGCAAGATACTTTCAAATCTTGGGGGGGGAAAGGCTTTTGTGTGTGCTCTTTGTTTTAAGGGGTGGTTCGCTCTTGGGACTGAGAGGGACCAGACATCAATCCAGGTTCTCCCCATCTTTCTAAACAAGTCTCTCCTATTTCAAACTAGTAAGTAAAAGACAGGCAAGGCGTCTTAGATTTACTTTGTTTTCTCAACTTGTAAATGTACCTTTTTACCAGAGTGTGTATCTTTGTTTGCTGTACTTTGAACCTAAGACAGAGGGGGGTCCTCTGAGCTCTTTAAGTTTGATTACCCTGTAAAGTTATTCTCCATACTGATTTTACAGAGATGATTTTTACCTTTTTCTTTAATTAAAAGCCTTCTTTTTTAAGAACCAGATTGATTTCTCCTTGTTTTAAGATCCAAGGGGGTTTGGATCTGTATTCACCAGGAGTTGGTGAAAGGAGGGTGGGAGGAAGGAGGGGGGATGGTTAATTTCTCCTTGTTTTAAGATCCAAGGGGGTTTGGGTCTGTGTTCACCAGGGAATTGGTGAAAGGTTTCTCAAGACTTCCCAGGGAGGGAATTCTTGTGATGGTGGCAGCGGACCAAAGCTAAGCTGGTAGATAAGCTTAGAAGTTTTCATGCAGGCCCCTACATTTGAACCCTAAAGTTCAAAGTGGGGATACAGCCTTGACAGTCCCTCTGTCATACAACAGTTCCACTGGCCTTGATTCACAGAATCAGGGTAACAACACTTTATTCTTCCTGCCCCAATAACAGAGAAACTGGGGATCCCACACCAGCCAAAGTAACCACTTTCAGTTGTTGTTGTCCCAGGCTAGGCGAGTGGGTGTTCCTATGCAAACAAGATCAGCCCCTGAAGTTCTTTTCCACCCTCGCCATAATTCACCACCAGATGTCAGGGTAGAGCTTATCCTGATTCTGCTTACATCAGGATCTAAATTTTGGACTTAGGCACCTAACGTAGGACTGAGGTGCCTAAATCACTTTGTGGATCTAGTCTCCTTGGGGCAAGGACTGTATCTTTCAATGTGTTTGTACAACATGCAGCACAATGAGACCATGCACCTGATTGTGGTCTCTGGTCACTGCTCTAAGATAAATATTAGCTAAAAGAATAATAATAAGATCAGCTCTGTTCCATAAATCTGTAGCCTTGTATCTTTCTTGTATACAAAGTAAAACATAGTAGGCTACCCAAAGATTCTTGTCTTGGCATTGCCTGCTTACACTCAGGCTTCGCCTCCACTGAGGATTTGCCCCAGTGACAACCTTGGTAACCAGCCACTAGTGTTGCTGCACCAGTGTAACCCACAGTGTAAACAGGCAAAGCCACTATTTGCACTGGCAAATTTACTCCTTGGCACCAGAAAGGCAAGTGCAAATAGCCGCTTTCCTTGTCTATAGAGATTTTAGTGACACAACTATGCCCATAACTGGCCACCAATGGCTGTAACTAAGGTAAATCCCCCAGTGTGGACAAAGCCTTCGAAATTATAGTTTCCTTTTACTGCCTGTTCTTTGTTTCTTTTTTTTCTATGCTTCTTCAGAATGACCAGTATTTTATAGAGGAATTAAGCTTTGCTTCTCTAAACCTATCTATTAGAAATGGTTGATAATGGTTCGGCTGATAATGGTTATGAGGTCTGCAGTGAAGAAATGCACAAAACACTGGTTTAGAACTGTAGTTAAAATGTTCAGCTACCAGGGTGGAGAAACATCTTGTTGTGTATTTAATTATAGAATTGTAACCTGTGGGAGGTTTTGGAATAGAGCCACTTGCATTTTGGTATCGGTGAATTTCAGTCTATTCTATAGCTTTGTTGAACCTACTAAATATGAAATTTCACTAATGATAAGAAAGTGGAAAGGCAATATAATGCAGAGGTGTTTGGAAGTGATTTTAAAGATAGTGGGAGAAATTACAGATTTTATGTCAGAACCCAGACAATTACTACAGAACAAAAGGCTGCTTGCAAGAAGTTTAAGAATAAACTTTGAACTCAGACTGTTAATTGACACATCAGCAAAGGAGACATTTTTTATTAAACAGAAATTCTGAAAGAGACTTTTACCACTTTTGTCAATTAACCAACAGTAAAGGTCACAACAGCACTGGGGCGTTATTCCTACTGATACCACCTCTTTGATTTAGAGATAGAAGAGTTAACCTAAAGACTCTCAGGATAGAAACTGAAAGAAGTAAAGCTCCTGTGAGCCTCCTAACACCATCTACTGGATCCAGGAAAGAGTGCAGAGATGTGTCACCTAAGCAGTTAATTGGTTTATGACATATAACCTGAGGATGAGTGATGCTAAAAACATGCCATTCCAATTGGAAGGCGACAAAAGCAGCAAGCTACCTTTTGTAAGAGATGGACCTGACCCGCCAATCCCAGTGAAAGGGAAAGATTCACATGAAAGACTACACACAAAGGCCCAGATCCTCAAAGGTATTTAGGCACCTACCTTCCATTGATTTCAATGGAAGTTAGATACCTAAATACCTTTGAGGATCTGGGCCTATGCTATGTGCCTATGCTTATTTGTCAGCTTCTCTGTCAGCACCTGAAATGTGAGCATGTGAAGAGTTCATCTGAATTTCATGTGCATATGAAGATGCATCATACCTCTGGAGAAATTACCCTCTCTTCTCTCTGGAGAGAGAGAATTTAAGATCTTAACAGCGTAGTGTGGAAGGGTTTCTTTCAGGCCTTCATGTTTAGGCCATTAGCAGTTGGTTAGGACCTATAAGTAACCTTCACATTAATTAAAGGTAAAGGAAAGTTCTTTCCTGAAGTAAAAAGAACCGGACCCTTCCCTGAAGCCAGCAAGCTGAGATTCATGGAACAAAGAAAGCTGTGCCAGAACGGTGAGACTGATTCTACACTAAGTACTATTAACAGTTATGATATCTATTTAATATTCCTGGCCTGGTGAACTCTGTTCTCCAGTGGCCAACCTTAGAGTGCAAGTGTCAGGGCCGGCTCCAGGCACCAGCCCAGCAAGCAGGTGCTTGGGGCGGCCAAGGGGAAGGGGCAGCACGTCGGGCTGTTCGGCAGCAATTCAGCGGCGGGTCCCTCTGGGAGGGAAGCACCTGCCGCGGAAGTCCCGCGGGGGGGGGGGGGGGGCGCGGCTTTTTTTTTTTTTTCCGCCACTTGGGGCGGCAAAAACCCTGGAGCCGGTCCTGGCAAGTGTATTGTTGGCTTAAGAATCTGACCAATTGTAAAGCTGGTCAAAATCTTTTAATCTTTCCATGAAAAATTCTGAAATGAAAAACACCAATATTTTTCTTTTCATTTGATAGGTTAGGCACCACCATCATTTCTTACTTCCCTTGTTTGCCTTTTTCTGTCGGAAAAAAAAGGGGGGGGTATGCAAAAGTGGGAGAAATGGGATATTTTCACACAGAAACAAAACTCAATTTTTGAAAAAAATTGTCTGAAATTTTTCATGGAAAAACAGAAACGTGGAAAATTTCAAATGAAACAAAAAAATGTTCATTCTTTCAAAATTCTTCATGAACTACACTTACCCTTTTCTGGTGAGCTGCAATCACTTGTAACTGAAAAGGTTTTTGGTCTGTAAAACTAAATCTTGTACCAGTAGGAACAAGAACAATTTCCTTCATTTACTGGTAGTTTCTCTTCCTCCAAATCACCACATATGGAAGAAAAAACAAAAGAGGCTCAACTTAACAGTGCAGAGATCTCAAGCATTTCAGTTTAGCCAAAAGGGAACCCCTTACAGAAGGTCTGAGACAATTAGAGCTGTGTCGTAGGATCACAAGATCTGATCAGATGTTGTGTCGCTTCATTGTCATACACGGCATTTGATCAAACACAAATACGACTATTTTTATTCTCTGTATATTAACACTGTTCAGTGTTTACCCTGCCTTGTTCTTCGCATTGTTTCTACTCTGCCGTGCTACATGTTAACACTGCACAGTGAAGACAGTATGGGGCTTATCAACAGCACATTAAATACATCACAGTTCCAAACTCTTGCCCCATTTTGCCGCTTGCATATTTACTCTGCACAGTGGTTACATGATATTACTATCTTATGCATGTTAAAAAAGGGCAGTCTATTAATCTAAACATTACTTTAGTCTAGGTGCACTAATATGGTCCAAAGTCACATGGTATTGCAACTGCAACTGCATTGTTAAAGTGACATTGCACAATATTTGAAACTGCTCACATTATCACTGTATTGTTATTGCAGCAGCATTATTTACCGTATCTATACTAAGTGCATCTGTTGAAACGGTTCTATTTATCACATGATTATTTACTCTGCCTTCTTGTATTCTGTGCTCAGGCCCCAATTCTGCAAAGATACAGACGTGCTTATTTTAGGCACATGAGAGCAGTCCCATTGATAAACAGCGAAACCTTACATGGTTTTGTTCCTTTGCTGCGTGACTCACTTATACATCCAATCATTCAATGTATTTAGCTTACCTGTTTTCAGCTACTAAGTAAAGATTTATTGAGATTGTTTTATTTTCCTGCTGGTTTTGATAATTAAGAAGTCAATAATAATGTGAAAAACCTATTTGCTATTGAAATTTGTGGGTCACACGCTTAATTTAAAATCAGGAGAAACTATTAACTTAAAATGAGGAGAAATTATTCCTGACAATATTCCCTAGAGGCCCCTGTCTCCAAGTTACAGTTTTTGTAATTTTTTAAAATAAAAGTATTTGGAAACCAAACACATTAAAGTCACCCTTTCAGCCTCACAGTGATGGAAATGTCTTTTTAGGGAAGCTCATAACAGAGCTGGTCAGGAATTATTTCTCTCCTAACCCTGAAGACTTTCAACAGAAGCAAATGTGTATTTTGTTTTCATTACATGTTTTCTTCAATTTGGAGGGAGGGGTTATCAAAAAACAAAAATCAAACATTTGTGTAGTTTCTTGGTTTTCTATGAAAAACTCACACATTTTTGTAAAAAATGGATTTTTATTTAAAGTTTCCATTCAGTTGAGAAGCGATTTTTAGTAAAAAGAACATTTAAACAGAAAATATGTGACCAGTTGTAGCTGCTCTGTTATTGTTATTTATTGTTTGTATTGTTGCAGGACCCAGAGGTGGACCAGGACCCTGTTGTGGTAGGTGTTGTACAAACACAGAATAAAAAGATGGCCCCTGACCCAAAGAGCTTATCCCAAACATACACAGAGATTGTTTTTTAAGTATTAGTCCAGGGTGATTATGAATTTAGCAAATGGAGCAGCTGAATGAGTATTACTTTAGAAAATACTTAAACACTTCATTTCTTTCTCTGTGGTTTGCTCTTTGGAAGAAGGGACATCATTATTACCATTGTTTCTTTACATACTATGTGCCCTGCACTATTTGGATGTGGATTTACTTAATATGGGGTGTAATATGTAGTGGTTCCCTTCCATGTCATCCTAATGCTTTCTTGCTTATTGATAACAATTTAGATTCTGCCACTCTCACTCAAGAGTGAGTGGACAGTAGGGTTACTTTCACAGTAAGACACTACTCAACATTAGTACAGGGAGCAGAATCTGTCCCCTAGTAATCATAAAGATTTTTAATAAATTAGTGATTGCTCCATTCTCCCCTCATTCGTATTGTGAAGTCATCTTTAAGTGGAGTACTCTTTGCTCATAAAACAACACATATAGTAGAACCTCAGAGTTACAAACACCTCTGGATGGAGGTTGTTTGTAACTCTGAAATGGTCGTAACTCTGAACAAAATGTTATGGTTCTTTAAAAAGTTTACAGCTGAACACTGACTTAATACAGCTTTGAAACTTTACTATGAGGAAGAAAAATGCTGCTTTCCCTTTATTTTTTTAGTAGTTTATGTTTAACACAGTACTGTACTGCATTTGCTTTTTTAAAAAAATTATTTTGTCTCTGCTGCTGCCTGATTATGTACTGCTGGTTCCAAATGAGGTGTGTGGTTGACTGGTCAGTTCATAACTCTGCTGTTCGTAACTCTGAGGTTCTACTATACATGAATAAATAAAAAGTTCACAAAGGACCCTTTATTTTGTGAGTTTGGTTGTATACAAGAAAGGAAGTTGCTTTCTCAAAACAATGACATTTCAAAGGAGTAAACAAATGCTGCAGAGTGCACAAGCCATGTGGGCTTAAGCTCGGAGAACAAGTGTACAAACTTTTCCCTAAGTAATTTGAATGCCTTTTTCCTTTTAAAATGGTCCATTGCCAAAGAAGGGTGGGGACAATGGTGAGTTCCCCAAGAAGGAAATGCCTGTTGTATGCACGTGTCTATTAAAAGAGCATGCAAGGAGCAGGCCAAACCTGCAGCCACAAATTACTGGGAGCCCACCAGCGCTCACATGTTATTTACAATCCATGATCCAGTGCTGAATAGTGTGGAGACCTGTTGTATTAATTAAGATGGAAGAAAGAGTCAAAGGTGTTAACATAACTCAGTCATTGTCCAACATTAAGCAATGTCAAACAAGTGTGATAGATCTGCAAAGAAGGGGACTACAATTCCCATCAGCCCTCTCCCCACTGTACATCCCTTTCCTCCTGGCTAAGCCGGATCTACATTTCTCATTAGCCCCTTCCCCACTACACTTAGGAAAGGACCTGAACCATGAGGCGGCCGGGCTCTGTTTGAGAGTGGGAGCCACGTGGCAGCGGGGAGCTGGAGGGGGGCCCCAGGAACTGTGGACAGAGCTGTGCGTGGAACAGTCTGTGAGTGCCACACATCACAGCTGGGTGCAGGCCCATGTGGGACTTATGGGGGAGCAGCAGCAGGTAGGCAGAGAGACAATGCAAAGGAGTGCCAATGAAAGCCTCTAACGGAGCCTGGCTTGGAAACTCGCAAATGCTTATTTGCATGAACAGAGACTGGATGGAGAGGGCACCTCAGGCACTGGACTGAAGAGCCCTGACTCTCAATTGGACTGCCCCAGGGACTCAGACAGGAACTGCTACCGCTCACTTTGAAGTGTAACTGTACTAGGGTATTTGTAAACTTTCCCCTTTCCTGCCAGCCCTAATAAAAATCTTTCCCTTAGCCGTGTGTCTGAGTGGTTATTGGGACCCACCAAGGCTAGTGCCTATAAGGCCTACCTGCTCAGTGGTTGCCTCTGAGATGCAGCACAATGGGAATGCTACTGGCACCCGAGGGGCCTGAGGTACAGAGTAAACCCAACAGTTACACAGGGTTCAGGGTCTGGTATACACAGACCTCAGCCTGCTTAGTATCATGGTGAACATATTGGGAACTTCATGTCAAAGGTGAGAAATTTATTGCTTGAAACACACAAAAGGAAAAGAATCAAAATGAGGCCAAGAGCATTGAAACTGAAATTAAGTGATTATGCAAAACAAACAATCAAAACCTATCAAAGTCTCTTTCTGGAGAGAGTGAATATTGGTTAAAGTCTCTTATTCAGTCAAACAGTCCTTCTTGATGGGGAAGAAAGGGTTCTGTTGTTCAATTCTGAGTCAGGCATGAGAGTCACTTCCCTGCTTTAGACAAAACACATACAGAAGGGAGAGTAGAGACAGGACAGTACACATGGGGAACGTATGGCTTTTGTTGATATTCTCAATATACAGGGCAGCTGGTCATTCACAGATGGATGCTTTGGGCTGGCAGGTCAGCTGTTACTCTAGCCCCCAGCTTGCTTGCCTCGTCAGGTCCCTCTCTTCACTGGTCATTTTCAGGCCGAGCACAACTGGGCAGTCTCATCTCACCACACCGGTGCCGTGCAGTACAGTTGACTTCAGGATCAGGCGAAAGGATGAGAGAGAGAGAGAGATGAGATAATGGAGGATGGAATGGCCGAGTCCTTGCTGGTGCAACGACAATGGTCAACCATTCCCACTGGAGTATCAGGGCCTGGTGTCACTGTCGCAGCAATAATCCTTCCTGTAGCAATGGTAAAAGGTTTTATATTTTCCTCCCCAAAGTCTCTTTTTAAGGGCCCCAGAAGTATCGGAGTGCCCCACAGTTTTTAATGGATGTATTATCACCACTCCCCTGGGGAGACAGGGAAGTGCTATTATCCCCATTTTACAGAGGGGGAACTGAGACCCAGAAAGTGTAAGTAACTTGGCCAGGGTCACACAGAAAGTCTGGGGCGGGGGGAGGGGGGGAACAGGGAATTGAATACTGGTCTCCCAAGTCCTAGTCTACTGTCCTCACCACAAACCATCTTTCCTTCTCCATCTGGCTCAAAGTTTTCCTCTTTCTGTTTGAATTTTCTTTTTCCCTTTAGTGTGAAGGAATCAGTGCTTCTGCGCTTCTCACCAGAACTGGTTAACCAAATCTGGAAGCCCCCTGAAAGCAATTAGACTGTGCTTCCCCCACTCTCCTAGGACTGACAAGCCCAGGATTCAGTGCATGGACCATTTTACCCATAGACAGATTGAATGATGGAAGAAGAAATAAGATGTAATTTTAGCCTGAAAGCTTAACATGAATGTTGCAATTCAGGACAGCCCTGCAAAGCTTCTCCCAGCTTGACTGGGTATAAATGATGCCTTGACTGAACCTCTGATGGGGTATGTGCCCGCACACGAAATCTAGCTGGAGCATGTTTGTACTTCAAGGAACTAGATAATGTGGATCATTAGGCTGAGATAGGAAAAAGATGAATTTTTGTGGTCACTGCTTCACAATATGTAACAGCAACTGAGAAGCATTTTGTCAAGGAGAGGCTGTTCTCTCACCCACTTGCAGTGGTTGTTAGGAGTATGTACTGTGCTTTTAAGAGCAGGGCACATGCTAGGAAGAACCAGTTTTGGAAGCAGTTTAGAGTCAGCCTCTCCAGATAGACAGCTAGGAGCATATGGCTCCCCTTTGCCTTATGTAACTCCATTTTAGTTCTAATCAAGCCTTACTGCTAAGAATTCAGACTGTGACTCCTTGCTGTGAATCCGCAAGACAACATGTGGTACCAGAGTGAAGTAGAAGTGAGGACAGATAAAAGAGGACTGTGGTGAAAGAGTCATCTTGGAGATGGAGCAACTAAAAGTCTCCAAGGAATTGAAACCCTCAAGTAATGCAGCAGACTCCTGGAAGAGATTCAGAGTTTTTAGATGGATGCACACAACTGGCTTTGGTGAGAAAGAAGACCAGCAGAAAAGAGCAATCTTCTTAAATATTGCATGAGTTGAGGCACTAGATGCCGTTAATAACATACAACTAAGTCAAGCAGAGAACCAAGTTATGACGACACAATTTTGTAAAATGTGAAGAGTATTGTGAATGCCTAAAAAGAGTGAAACATTTGAAAGGTATGAGTTTCACCTTAGAAGACAAAAGGAAAGAGAGTCCTTTGAAGAATTCCTAACAGAGCTTAAGCTAATGAGCCAAACCTGCAACTATGGACAGTTAACAGATTCAATTATAAGGGATCAAATTGTAATAGGAATCAGAGATCCAAAGCTGCAAGAAAACAAAAAACTATTGGAAGCTATGGATCTCACTTTGGATAAAGCAGTAAGACTGGGTCAGGCAGCAGAAATCAAACAGAATAAAGGGAGGGGAACAGGACACTGCCACTCCGGATAGACTGACAAAAGAACAAACAAAGTCAGTGGAGAACAAAATATACAGAGAGGCATGAAAAAAGCAAAGCACAAGAGTTTGCAAGAGACAGCTTCAAGGATTGCACAAGATGTGAACACAAACACAGACCTCAACAATGCCCAGCTTTGGGTAAGTGCTGCAATACTTGTAAGAAATACAATCATTTAGCCAATGCTTGCAACAGGATCCACAACTGCAGACAAGGAAGTAAAGCATGCATGTTGCTAAAGTAATCCGGGAAGAGAGCACAGACAACAGCACAGAAGACGAGTTCTATGGAGAAGCTGTATCTAAAGAGGTAGGAACAGATGAATGGACAAAATCTTTAGAAACCAATGGAACTCTTTTAATCTACAAATTAGGCACTAGTGATCAGGTAAATGTGGTTTCAGATATTAATGTTAAAAGGTTGGAAAAAAAACCCTACGGAACATGGTGAGCGAACTGGTTAAACTGAAAGCTTATAATGGGAAAATCATTTCTATTCGAGGTACATGTGTACTAGAAGTGAAGGGAAAAGATCAAATAGAATTGATAAACTTCGTGATAATTCAAGGGAATAAAGCACCTATATTTAAAATATGCCACGCTCTTGGGCTGAACAAAGAGTGCACATGGTATAGGAGATAAGGAACACGTTGTCCAGAGCATTTGATAAAACTGTATTAGAAGGAGAGGTGGAGTCAGACACAGTGCTTGTCTGCCTCATACAAAAGAATTGTCCTGTTTCAGAAAGGAAGTGAAATGAATTAGCTGAGGCCACAGCTAATGATGAGACTTTACAGAGGGTAATTAAGGCTACGTCCTCACTACGGGGGGGGAGGGGAGGGTCGATTTAAGATACGCAAATTCAGCTACGCGAATAGCGTAGCTGAATTCGACGTATCGGAGCCGACTTACCCCGCTGTGAGAACGGCGGCAAATCGACCTCCACGGCTCCCCCGTCGACAGCGCTTACTCCTACCTCCGCTGGTGGAGTAGAAGCGTCGATGCGGGGATCAATTGTCACGTCCTGACGAGACGCGATAATTCGATCCCCGAGAGATCGATTTCTACCCGCCGATTCAGGCGGGTAGTGTAGACCTGCCGGCTATTACCATAGCGTGGCCAGGACATTACATATTACGTCCATACTTTCAGTTCAAAGCGGAATTGTCTGTCATTGATGGCATATTGTTTAGAGGAAATAGGGGAGTAGTGCCTGAGGAGTTACAAGCTGACATGCCCACAAGAATACATGAAGGACACTTGGGGAAGGAGAAACATAAATGCAGAGCCAGAGAGATACTGTATTGCCCACAAATGAACAATGAGATAGAGAAAAATGTTAACGTGTGAAACATGTCAAATACCAACCTAAACAGAAAAAAGAGCCTATGCCGATAAACAATGAACAATTAAGAGCATGGTCTAAAGTTGGTGTGGATTTATTTTCTTATGAAGGTAAAGACTATGTATTGATGTTGGACTCTTATTCTCATTATCTAGAAACTGTTTATTAAAAAATACCACAACAAAATATGTAATAATGCACATGAAATCCATATTTTCCAGGCATGGAATCCCTGACGTTATCATGTCTGATAATGGTCCACAGTTTGATGGACATGAATTCAAAACTTTGCAGGAAAGAATGGGTTAAGCATTGAGTTTCAAGGCTGAGGCATCCTCAGTCCCAGGTCTTGTAAAGAATGGTGTGAAAATTGTTAAACGACTTTTTCAAAAGGCCACTGACTCAAGTGCGGATCCATATTTGGCTATACTGAACTATAGAGCAGCACCAGTGAGTCATGGACTGTCATCTCCCGAGAGATTGTTTGGCAGGAAGTTGAGAACAAGACTCTGACTTAGCAGTAATCCTGACTTAGATGTGCCTAAGCAACATGATAAGTGTATACAAAAGACGTATCACGACTAGGCCCCTACCACATTCACGGTCATGAAAAACACGTCACGGACCGTGAAATCTGGTCTTTTGTGTGCTTTTA
Organism: Terrapene triunguis; assembly: GCF_002925995.2. Classification (NCBI taxonomy): domain Eukaryota; kingdom Metazoa; phylum Chordata; order Testudines; family Emydidae; genus Terrapene; species Terrapene triunguis. The sequence continues at coordinate 77,824,885 of NW_020664447.1, forward strand.
CCCTATACTATACAGATTTCAAGGGGGAGACCCACATTTCTCAAATTGGGGTCCTGACCCAAAAGGGAGTTGCAGGAGGGCCAAAAGGTTATTTCAGGGGGTCGCGGTATTACCACCCTTACTTCTGCACTGTCTTCAGAGCTGGGCGGCTCGAGAGTGACGGCTGCTGACAGAGGGCCGAGCTCTTCAGGCAGCAGCACTGAAGTAAGGGTGTCATGGTACGGTATTGCCATCCTTACTTCTGTGCTGCTGCTGGCGGCGGCTCTGCCTTCAGAGCTGGGCTCCTGGCCAACAGCCACTGCTCTCCAGCTGCTCAGCTCTGAAGACAGTGCCACCACCAGCAGCAGTGCAGAAGTAAGGGTTGCAGTACTGCAACCCACCCTACAATAACTTTGTGACCCCCCCCCCACACACACACACACACAACTCCTTTTTGGGTCAGGACCCCTACAATTACAACACCGTGAAATTTCAGATTTTAACAGCTGAAATCATGAAATGTACAATTTTAAAAATCCTATGACCATGAAATTGACCAAAATGGACCGTGAATTTGGTAGGGCCCTAAGCATGACTGAGGGTCCAGTGTGTTAGCGCCTTTGAATCCCAGGGATGCTGTGCAGATTCATGATGGTACTTGCTGGGCTCAGAGGGCAGTAGTGACTCATGAGGTGAGCCCTTGATCTGATGAAGGACAGACTCTTGAAGGAAATAAGTTTCAGAGGAACAGGAGACCCCTGCAACATCTTCCTGAAGAAGATGGGAATAAGGAGGCAGACACTTCACTGACAGCTACAGGACAAATCACTGGGAAAACCACTGAGGAACCATCAGACTAGGAAGCAGAGCAGTTTGCTGATTCAGCTAGTGCAACAACTGACATGGTGCCCCATAGATCTAACAGACTGTGCAGAGCACTGCAGCAAAGTTGAGCATGTTATGGCATTTGTAGAGAAACAGTTGGTACATATGTTAAATGGCTGGGATTGCTTTTGCTGGGAAGGGGAGATATTAGGAGTATGTATTGTGCCTTTAAGAGCAGAGCACATGCTAGGAAGAACTGGTTGGAAGCAGTCTAGAGGCAGATCACCAGATACACAGCTAGGAGCACATAGCTCTCCTTTGTCTTATGTAACTGTGTTTTAGTTCTAATAAAGCCTTATTTCTAAAAGTCCAGACTGTGCCTCTTACTTATGAATACACAAGACAACACAATGGTAAAGGAAAGTATTAAAATCTTTCCTCATTAGGAGTAAATGGGTCAACATGGCAACACAGTGGGAGGATAAAATCTGTCTGCATCAGAAATCCTTCTCTCTCCAGTCCTACAGATGCCCCATGAGAGGTAAAAGTTAGGTTGTGAGAGAAGCCTGCCTACAAAACCTGCTGCCACAAGATTCCGTCAGGAGACAAGACCCATCGGGAGAATGGCTTGCAACAGCATTGAAGATAGACTTTGCATGCAGTGTCAACTGTACTTTGGATCAACATTTCTGGTTCACCAAATTGTTTTTAAAGGAGCTGGAACGTGGGACCATTTGATTAAGCACCAAAGCTACATATAATGGGGTTCCCAGTGGGTGCAATTAGAACAGGGGTGGGCAGACTACGGCCCACAGGCCGGATCCGGCCCATCAGGGCTTTCAATCCGGCCTGCAGGATTGCCAGCCCCAGGGTGCAGCGGGGCTGAGGCAGGCTCCCTACCTCCCCTGGCCCCGTGCCGCTCCCAGAAGTGGCCAGCACCACATCCCTGCAGCCCCTCCGGTGCCCTTGCCTGCAGGCACCACCCCCCGCAGCTCCCATTGGCCGGGAACAGGGAACCATGGCATGGGAGCTTTGGGGGTGTACCCTCAGGCGAGGGCAGCGCGCTGCGGAGGCGCCTGCCCCACCCCACCCCCAGGAGCCACTGCCAGACATGCTGGCCACTTCCGGGAGCGGTGCAGGGCCAGGGCAGGCAGGGAGCCCCTCCTGCACTCCGCACCCCAACTCCCTGCCCTGAGCCCCCTAACTCCCTGCTTTGAGGCCCTTGCTGTACCCCCTGCACCCCAACTCCCTGTTCTGAGCCCTCTCTCACACTCCACACCCCCTCCTGTACCCCAACCCCCTGCCCTGAGCCCCTTCCTACGCACCACATCCGCTCCCACACCCCACACTCATTCCAGCATCCCAACCCCCTGCCCCAGCCCTTTCATGGCCCTGCATTCATGGCCCTGCATACAATTTCCCCACCCAGATGTGGCCCTTGGGCCAAAAAGTTTGCCCAACCCTGAATTAGAACAACAACTCAGGAGATTCTCAGGATTCCCTCATTATTATTAATTATTGATTATTATTATTATTATTTCTTTATTTGCTATCGCAGTAGAGCACAGAGACTACAATCCAAGAACACAGCTCCATTGTGATGGGCGCTTTACAAATATTCATAACTTGAATCCAACAGGAGCATAAACAAATAATTACACTGGTCGTTCTTTGGCAGGAAATGGCGCAGAGGCAAAAATCTACATTTTAGTAAAGAAATAGCATGGAGTTACGTTCTACACAGACTGCCTGTCGCCTTGCTCCCAGCTGGAAATTCTTCTCAAAGGGGTGACAGAGCTATAAAAATAAGGGGCAGACACTCCAAGACACCCCTGTCACTCTCCCTGCCCATCACATTCACTGAACCTGCAGAGACAAAGGAAGCAGCTATTGGACTCTGGGGGAGGGGTCCTAACCTAGAGTTTGGTCAGTAAGATTGCTGAAAGCACGTGGTGAGAAAACTTTGTTCTGAATCTAATATAGTTTGTTAAGTTACGCACCAGTAAGAATTTTATCTTTTCTTGTAACCATTTCTGACTTATGCTTCATTACTTGTACTCACTAAAATCTCTCTCTTTGCAGTTAATAAACTTGCTTTATTGTTTTAATCAAGCTAGTGTGTTCAAGTTGAAGTATCTAGGTAACTCCATTTGGAGTAACAGTTGTGTGCATATTATTCTCTTAAAGGATTAATGGATTCAGTATATTTGTACTGTCCAGGAGAGGGCTGGGCAGTACAGGATGTACATTTCTGAGGGGAAATCTAGGACTGGGAGTGTTTTGGGGGTCACCTCATGGTAATCTTTAAGGCTGATAAGAGTCAAGGTGTGGCTAGCTAGCTGCAGCACACACCGAGACATAGAATCATAGAAGATTAGGGTTGGAAGAGACCTCAGGATATCATCTAGTCCAACCCCTTGCTGAAAGCAGGACCAACCCCAACTAAATCATCCCAGCCAGGGCTTTGTCAAGCTGGGCCTTAAAAACCTCTAAGGATGGAGATTCCACCACCTGTCTAGGTAACCCAGTCCAGTGCTTCACCACCCTCCTAGTGAAATAGTTTTTCCTAATATCCAACCTAGATCTCCCACACTGCAACTTGAGACCACTGCTCCTTGTTCTATCATCTGTCACCACTGAGAACAGCCGAGCTCCATCCTTTATGGAACCCCCCTTCAGGTAGTTGAAGGCTGCTATCAGATTCCCCCTCACTCTTCTCTTCTGCAGACTAAATAAGCCCAGTTCCCCCAGCCTCTCCTCATAAGTCATGTGCCACAGCCCCCTAATCAACATAGATGGGAATGACTTACATACTGGAGGCTACAGCAGCAAGGCATTGTTAAGGGCACCCCAAGTTACAGGGCAGTGGTGACACAGCTACTCATTGGTCTGGATTGTACCCTGGTATGTCACAATATGTTCTAGAGCAAAGTTCCCATGGCACATGTATGTAAGGAAATAAGGCTTGTGGTTTGTTTGTTCTAATTCCAATCACCAGGTAATTTTCATCTATTATATTTATGTTTCCCTTCCCTTTCTATTCCCAGCCAGGAACCAGAAGTGCGTTAGCATGAGAAAAGGAACATCTATATATTTAGTCGCTAACCTTCACGTGAACCCTAAAATAAAATACTGGCTTCTGACTCAGTTCAAGCTTTGGTTGAAAGCTTGAGGCTTGGAGAGGCGGAAGCAAAGAGTATTATTGTATCCAGACTGACCTATCCCTAACATTGACACTTCAGATATTAACACATACTATTATTTATAACTTATAAATTGTAAATAGCACCCTTCCAATGAATATTATTATATTTGTGTTACAAATAGCACTCTTGAGACCCTGTCCAGTGCTTTAACCATAAGGCAATCCTTCCTCACTAATTAGCTGGATCAGATGAGTCACCAGACCCAGAGGTGTAAATAGGAGAATCTTCTGTATTGCCTACCTGCATGATACCAAAGACTGGTTTGCCCTTTCATGCATCACTCCTCCCACCCCCACCCCCTGCCCCAAAGGAGGAGACAGATTTGACAAGGCTGTAATGCAGACTTAAAGACTTCTTTATCCTAATGTCAATGTTCAATATATTAACATCATCCAAGCAGTCTGACCCTGGGCACAAGTAATGGGATACCAAACAGCTGACAGACAGGATAAATCGCTATGGAAACCTTGACCCAATTTGTGCCACATTAGATACATGAGGGAGGGTGACTTGGCATGTAGTGCTTATGAAAGCAATCTGAATATGCTGAAGAAATTATAATTGGATCAGAATAGAAAGATACTGGTTACACTTAGCTGATGTAACAGAAGCTCATCAACAGTGTCAAAAACAAGACATACAAAAGTAACTTAATGCTGTTTGATGCTGAGCTGCAAAGGGAAAGATGCATACGGGTGCTGTGTGCAAAGCAAAAACAAGCTGGAAGCTATCAGAAATCATGATTTAAGAGGTGCTTCTTCAACTGAGTAGCCAAATACCTCAATAACTCCAACTAAATTAGAAGAATGTAAACAGGGACTTGTATGAAAAATTGTCCAGAGAAAAACTCAATGCCAAATCCTCAGCCGCAGCTCCATCGACTTCTATGGAGCTAAGCTGATTTACACCAGTAGAGGCTCTGGCTCTGAGTTTCTTAAGAACAGGGGGTCACAAATCCTGTCTTACGGCATGCTAGAAGTCTGCTCTGGGAGAGAAAAGTTGACAGTGATAGTGATAGGCATGTCAGGAGCGTTTGAGACTCCTTAAGCTAATCATTCAGGCCGAGGATCAAGAGAGCAGGTGGTTACGTGTAACAGCAGGATGACTCCAACAACCTTGTCAAGGGTGGGGTGGGGGAAGGAAGGGAAAATTTGCTGACAAAAGTAACAGCTGAAAAGTGAAGCTTATGTGACAAGATGGGTGATTCCCAGGGACGGAGATTTGGGCAGGAATAGATGCTAAAGCTATCTACAAAGAAGTATAGAAAGGATTCAGCAGCATCAGGAAAATCTGCTGGATCCAAAACACCTGGTGGAATTTGGAAGGGAATCAACAGGTTTGAAGAGACTAGCCTACTATGACTACGAAAACATTCATTACTTTGATTGGAATAACAACTGGGGGTGAAATCCTGGCCTCATTGAAGTCACTGGAAAACTCCCACTGACTTCAATGGGGCCAAGATTCACCCCCGAAGTCTGGACATTTGCAAGGTATATCTCCATTTATGGCAATTCCAAGTCTTGTGAGGGGTAGATGAGCATGCCCCCAAATATTTCAGTGCCTGTAACTATTGCCACTGACCCTGAGTTTCTTTAGCAGGCCAAAATATAAAGGTAATTTCTGGTGAGTATATAGCACATAGATTTGTCGAGAGCACAGATGTATCAGCAGGTTGAATAAAGGTTGTCTGAGACCAGCAGGTTAATAATCTCAGATGCACTTGAAGGAGGTTATTATTTTGTGGTACTTTTATTCCTTTTAATTCTTTTTAGACTAATACTCAGCTACAATATTCTGTAGGGAACAATCATGCGTTGGCAGAAAGAATGGGCCAAGGAAGCTCATTAGGTCTTTTCCATCTTTAATATCTGCCATTCTAAACAGCATTCCAGCCAGAACTCCTAGGACAATAAAGGTATCACAAGTATCATTGCTTTTTTCCCACATTTGCTGTGTTTCCATACACAAAGACCAGCACATGTACTTCCATTCAAAAATACCTTATTTTAGATTAAGGAACAACAACAGCAAAAAATTAAAAAATAAATCATGGTGTCTAGGAGCAGGAACAGTGTGTGTCTCTTCGGTAACAAGCTGCAGCAACAGAGTTGGCTGCTGTCTCTGTAGGCAAGCAGGGTTCTTTGAAATTTAATGGCGTGGTATAAAGCATAAAACTTTCAGGCTTCACACACTACAGTTGGGGCTTTGGTTCTAGAGGATGAGTTTATTCCCATTGTTACATGAGTTGATAAGTGCTCATAGGTCTTTGGTTGTGTTAATGCCGGAACTCAACAAATAGCTGCAGTAGTAAGAAGTAGGGGAGCAACTGTATGTGCCTTTGCATTTGGGATCAGGACTGACCCCCAAACATAAGTCATTAGGCCTATAAACAACTGGACAACAGTTAGGTTACTGGTGTGCAGAGACCACTGCCTATCATGCTGACCAGAATTGTCTCATTGTTTACTGGTACTCCCTGTGTGTCTGTATCCATCTTTGTCTCTTGTCTAAGATTGTAAGCTCTCTGGGATAGGTACCATCTTTTTGTTCTGTATTTGTACAGCATCTAGCACCATGGAGTCCTGGTCCATGACTAGAACTCCTAGGTATGGCAATATAAATAAATAATAATAACAATAATATCCTTGTGTAACTTGAATGAAGTCAGTGGAATTACATTAGGACTCAGGAGATATAGGTGAGTTTAGGGAGGCATCACTTAAATCAGGTTTTAGCTCTCCTTGTTTAGACTGATGCTTTCTCCAGAGAGCCCTGAATGGCTGGGACTATTGGTTCTCTCAGTTGGAACGGGAAGTTGTTTTCAGTCAGGGAGCTATCCATCTCTGTGGTTTGACATAATGAGGAAGATTGAGATGATGATTTATGATTATGCAGTTGTGTGATATAAATGAGTACTGGCCTTTTCCTTTCAGCATGGGGGGTGGGCATAGTTTAGTCACATTTGGAAAGGCAGAAGATTTAGGAGCCTGAAAACTTGTGTGTGCGCACACATGTATATATGGGTGTATAAAGCAAGATAGAACTTAATTGCAAAGAATGAACTTTGCCTTCCCCCAGCCTGGGCCACCATCACTTCACTCATACACACACTCCTCCTTCACCCAAATACAGGTGGGTTTCAGAAATACTAAACAAATAAGCTCACCTTGAGATTATTATTGACAATTTGATGTGATTTTATTGTCTAAGTTAAAAACTCTCTGAAGAAAAGAGTTTGCATATTTCCATCAGTCAGGGATCTATTACTCATGCTCGACCATCTGTTATTTAATGAGAATATGACAAGCTGATTGTTATTTTTTTTAACATGGCAAATTGAAAAATGTGACTTTTTGATCTATATTTTAATTACACCCCCTCTGACTTTATCTCACTTGCACTTTCCTCATAATATGTATTGGGAGGGTAAATAAAGCTGTGTCTTTCTCTACTAGCCCTTTCTCTCTGGTGGGTATTTCATTTCTTTGCATTTTTTCTAGTTCACCTACCTACGATGAATCGACGAGATTTAAAACAAACTCCTTTTCTTAAGCTCGAGAGCCAAGGAAGGAGTGAGTTGTGGGGCGGGATGAACATGTCTGGCTCTCCAGGCAGCTCTAAGTCTTCTGCATTACTGATGACCGCGGATCTACTGTGCCCTGCATTTTCCTTAACAATATAAATCACAAGGATTCATGCCATGTGCACTCATATTTTCTTATTGGTTTATAGATTTGATTAAATATTGAAAACATGCTAAAAACATTTCCTGCAGCACCAACAAAAAAAAGGGGGGGGGGGGAGTCCAACCCTTAGAAACCCAGATTTCAGTTAAATTGACCCCAGATTCATTTCATGACAGGTTGCTGCTTGTTTAGATGGGCTTCATGCCTGTAAGATGCAGTTAAATCTGACTAGATAGAGTATGAAAATATTGCTTTAAAGTGACTGGACCCAGTCATGTGACAGGTTTTTGTCCAAGTTCCACTATCATGTGACAATCTACAGTAGATTTATGAAATTAAGCACAGATGGCTACTTTGTTGTTGTTGTTTGAACTGACAGCTGTTGGTATAAAAATAAATTAAATATAATTTCATATAAGTCAGACTTTTAGTTTTTTGGGGGTTTTTTTGTTAAATAATCTTTACAGTTTTTTTCCTCCGCCAGTTTAATGTTTTATTGATTTTTCCCCCCTTTAAATCTTTTCCATATCCACAAGGCACAAACCAATGAAAAGATAATGGAGGCTTTTGCCAAGCTGCCCTGACAATGACCTCTGTCCTGATTTGGAGGAAAAGAGCCTCTCTCGGGGTGAGTGGAGATCTAGACTCCATGGTAGCCATATTGCCAAGCAGAGAGTGAGTGACAATGGAGACAAATTTGTCAGCCTTGTGTGTTTCTGGTCTATGTGATGACCTGAAACAGGGCCATCAAAACCTTTCCCCCCTGGAAATGGTGCTGGCTGATTGTGCTAACAGATGTGAAAAACCAATCATTTATCTACCATACTAGCTTTAGGAACCCTTAGGAACCAGTCTCCAAAAACCAGAATGTGCCGATAAAGGGGAGTATTATTATTATTTGTTTGTTATTATTTTTATTTTAAATACGCATGTGATCTGCAGAGGAAATGAATGGAAGTCACTCCAGGTAAGAAAAAATGGCAGATTCATAAAAGGCAATGAGCCGATTTTTAAGAAAACAATGTTTAAGGATTAGCCAAAGGGTTCTCCTTTAGTCACAATTCTCCATGGAGCACTTTCAAGTCTTCTATGTTTGTATCACTTAAAGTGCAGCTATTTTAGGTCAGTGTAAATAAGTCATGTGTGCCGTCAGCCTTGTACAAGTGCTTTCTGCTGCTTAATAATACATGCACTTGTCCATTATAGGGGCTACATGTATACGTGTTGGGCTGGAGAGGCAGTCATGCATAGATACCATCTTCAGGATAGCTGCCTAATGCTTTAGAGAGGGGGTGTACGCTATATACTTTGATGACCTTAAGCAGGGCAGAGGCTAAACCTATCGCTGATCACAGCACCTAATAAATAATGCATAAGAAATTATGCCATATATAGAGACAGGCATCATTACTTTCTTCCCCAGCTCTGTCTGACAGACCAGCGCAGTTACCTTATTATACAGGGGGACAGGAGAGGTATTTTTAATTAGCCAGATTAGAGTTGTGCCATCCCAATGGATAATAGCAAATCAGAAACTTCAGGAGGTGTGTTTCAGGTATCAAGAAAGGTAAAATCTCAAGAGTGCTGAGTGAGGTTCTCAGCAGAACGACGCTGTTCGGATTAAGGCCCTGATGGGCCCCTGGCAAGCAGAGCCTCTGCAACTGCACAGTGCCCCATTGATTTTAATAGGGATACATGCAGGTGCAAGAGTCTGCCTGCATGTATCCCACTGCAGAATCCGGGCCTAATACTGGACACCCAGCGCCCAGTCCTGCTGCCACTGAAGTCAGTATATTTCAGTGGGAGCTGGATGCTGAGCCACTGAAAGGATTTAAATAAAACAAAAGTAAAAAACAAACAAACAAACAAAACCCCCAAATCCCACAGCACTAACATGATATTTTCAGCCATTTTATCAAAGACTCTCCTTGTGCATTCTAGCCCTTTCCCCTGCCCGGGGTCTATCTTGTCTAATTGTACTGTAAGCTCTTTGGGGTAGGGATTCTCTCTTGTTATGTGTTTGTACAGCGCCCAGCACAACAAGGCCCCATTCTTGGTTGGCCTCTAGGCATTGCCATAATCAATGTGATAAATAATGATGATAAGCATCCACATTTCAGAGGGACAGTCCAGTGATGGTCAGTTGCACAGAAAGAGTTGAATGTGCAGCTTATGGGAAAGATTGGGCACCTAAATTACAACCTGGTTCTGAGACTTCGTGTCCTTGGTTAAGTTACTTAACCTCTCAACCTCAGTAATACTTGCTGCTCCTATCTGCACCTCAGAGGGGTCTTGTGAGGGTTATTCACTTGATATGCTTTGACATCAATGCAGCCCTAGAAGGAAGAGGATCAGGTCCTAGAAGAGCAAAATATTATATTGGTAGAGACAGGTCTCTCAGTACTAGAGTCATCGGGTAACTAACTGCAAATTATACAGTGTTTTGCTGGATTTTGAATAAAAATAATAAAGTGTTTTGTTAACTTATGGCTTGCAAAACATGACAGATTATATGAACACCAGATATAATGGCATTTTCACTAATCTTCTCATGCTGGTGAAATTGAGTAAAAGGTCTGAGAAACTAAGAATTAAAGACTAATCTAGCAAAAGTAAATGATGAAAAGGAAAAACAATGGTTCAAAATTTATGCATTTTCCTTCGCTCCTCAAACGTTACGGATCTGATCTTGTTTGGCAGAAAAACAGGATTATATAGATAAATAATTCTAAAAAGAGGTTTAAAACCAAGATTTTTTAGTAGGAAACAAAGACCCTTGAGTTAATGAGCAGACATTAATATGAGAAAAAACCATCATAGTGCTTCTTGCGCAAACGTGGGAGAAGGGGGATTGTAAGAACAAGTGGTGCCTTGATGCCTAGGTTTATCAAACCCCAGTGGGGCAGGATCACCTCTTTGTCTTTGCTGTGCTCAAAGTCATCAACCCCTCCTGTCATGGGAGAAATGCCTACTCCTTTAGCACAACTGAAGACATGAGAGCCCAGGTCCAGACAAATACCATTATTTATCTTGCTAATAATCCTGGAGGAACCCTTGCCCACACAGGTAACTCAGGTTTGGCTCCTAGAGTAGCAAGCAGGACATCTGTTTCATGACTGGCTGTTACAATCTCTTGACACAATTTACAGTATTATTATCGCAGTCTCTAAAACAAGTGTGCATAGCCCTTTATAAAATACATCTAGGTACCTAACGCCTATTGATTTCAGTGGGAATTAGGTGCTTAAATACCACTGAGGATCTGGGCCCAAATTTGACATTCCCACGTGTAACCCAGAATTTGAAGTCAGCCATTTTGTATGTTCAACCACTGCCAGCTGAAACCCAAACATCCCATAGCTGGGGATAATCCTTTTAGGACTCTGAGAAGGCAAGGCCGTGCAACTGCATGTTTGCAGTTTTGCTATCAGAATGGGAGGTTGGGGCAGGGAGGTAAGGTTCCATGGAAATAGAAAGAATGTTTGGCCAACCTTGGTTTTAGGTGCCGCTGACATGTATGTTCTATTGTCATTATGACTAGAAATGCTTTGCTCATAAGGAGAATAAGGACTTGTTATTGGGTGTTACTAGGGACTATTAGGGGCTATTGTGAGTTATGTGCTTTGTCCAGAGAAAATTTATAAAAAGTTTAGTTAGAAAGTGTGCTTTGGAGCAGCTCGAGGAAGTTTTCTTTGGACAGGGATCTGACACCTAAGTTCCCCAGCAGCTAGATGGAAGGCGGGGGCCCCCAGAAGCCCGGCCACTGATTCCTCGAAACCCTTAACTTCAGGTAAATATAAATGTTTTGAGATGCTCTAAACCTACAGTGACAGCATTTGTGTGTGTGTGCTTGAGAGCTAATAAAAAAGTAGTTTCAGGTGAAAGCACTCTTGCTTGTATCCATCATTTATCAGATGGATGAGCTGTGCCCCCATTGATTTATTCCTGACACTGCCTGGAGAGAAACAGTAAAGTTACCACTGCTTTGGATTCTTAAAATCCTGGGTAACACCTCACAGCCTGGGGAAGGAGGGAGCTTCCAGTCAGGGGAGGCAAAATGAAGCCCTGCTCTGTCAAGCTGGCCTAGTCCAACCCAACCCAGCCTAAACCTTCCTCTTGCCACAGATCTCATCTCCAGCACAGTGCCCCTTACAGCCATCCACAAGCCCTAGGAGTTCATAACTTAAAGCTCATTTCAAATTAACTGAACTAAACAACACAAAATAGACCCAACTCAGTTCATAGTTTCAGTGTATCTGAAAAATTTATGCCTGACTGCCCGAAGTTCTTACTGAGGGATGTTTCCCAGTGACCTGGGAGTAAAGGATGTAAATAGTGAATTAGCGAAACGTCCCAATGTCACAAAAGTATCTAGGTTAGTCAAGACTAGGGGAAACTGTGAGGTGTTTCAGAAAGGCCTATAAACTGGGCAACATGATGGCAGATGAAATTCAGCACAGATAAGTGGAAGCTAATGCACATTGCAAGGAATAATTTAAACTCTTTGTACACACTGAGGGGCTGTGAATTAGTGATACTAGGCATCATTGTGGACAGCTCAATGAAGATGTCTGCTCAATGTGCAGCACAGGTCACAAAAGGAATGGGTGAAAATTTAGTAGTAGCTAGTGGTGAGTAGGCTGTTATTCAGACTGGAGTAATGTTCTGCATCAGGAATTGGAGTACATTTTAAATCCATATAGGAACCTTGCACCCCCTAGAACCTCATCTCTCTTTTTTGCACCAGTAAGGTCTTCCGGGTGCCTATGTGCACTTAGACATTTTATATATCAGGATTAGCTGGCAAGCCACATAAAAGATTGGGGACCTCTATCAAACATTCAGATCCATCCATGAAAGCCTAAGAGTTCAGGGTAAAGCCCCTGAAAAATGACAGTTACGCAGCAGAGAAAACAAACCTTGATAATTAAATAACTGTGAGTTGGAATTCGATTGTGTGTCCCGTTTATGTGGACAGATTGCATAACCGTTGCCTTGTGGTTCGAGGTGATTTCTATACAACTTCTTCTGCTGGTGGGAGCCCAGTTTTGCAGCGATTCCTCGAAATATCCCTTTAATTGCCATTCTTGTGGAAAGCATGGCAATAATTCATCATTATAAAATTAAATAATCTTTCACAGTATGGAGGGGAAAATGTGGTTTGGGTTTTTTGTCCCCCCCCCCCCAAAAAAACAAGGTGCATAAGACAATGGCTTAGAATGTGTGCAATATATGTTAATTTGTATTCTAACTTCTCCAGTGCCTTTGTATATAAATGGAAGTTATGTGCATAATTTATGGAAGACGGTATATGTGAACTGGAGTCTCAAACCCCCTTGAACAGACTTGCTCAGGCATGATGTGTATAATGCTAACAGACTTAGACAGTGTGCAGAGTGGAATAGTAAAAAAAAATCACTCTAATACTGTGCATTACAATAATAAATGCAGGAATTAGAGGGTTTTACCTCTCTCTAAATAAATTATGCATACATAGTTTTAAATTAACCAAATTAAATGATTAAAGACACACCATTCCTTCATGAACTTGTCTCGGGAGTGGGGGAATGCAGAGTACAGGGAAAGAGTCCCAGATTCTCTGTTTCATAAGAAGCAATTCTAGATGCAGTTTCTTCTCCTCCCATTCTTTGCAATGATGGAAAGCATTTTATTATTAGTTTCTTTTACAATTTGAACACAAAGCAATTGTTGAGATTAGAAGTGTAGATCCTGCTTTTGTCCCCTATAAAGGTGAATTACTGTGGCTTTAAGCTGAAGAAATATTGCATAGCCCAGCCCAGCCCCATACTTCTCTCAGAGGTCAAGTCAGCCTCTGGTGAGTGGCTCTAAAGCGCCTGCTTCTGGATTTCAAACTTAGTCAGAGTTGTAGGTGCTCAGCACTTATAAAATCAGCTCCATAGCATCATTCCTCCCCTAAGTACCTCCAAAGCCGGTACTGGAGTAACTTTAGACCAACATGGCAGTAATGGTGCACTCAGCCACAGTCCACACTCCACTGTAGACAGTACCACCCATTTTCCTGATGGAGCAAATATTGTTCAAGGACCCGCAGGCTTATCTCCTAATTTCAAGAAGTGCCACAGTATCTCTAATTTCTAAGAGTCACCAACCACAAGGAGAGGAGACGTCAGTGTAATGTGGCTTCTAAAGGGTGTCACCACTGAGCGGACAACTCCTACCACCACACTTACCACTATGCTGAAGTATTTGCTTTGTGGGAGAGTCATGTTGTTGAACCCACAGCGTGCTGGATACTGATTAAAGATGGACCATTCCTTCATAAACTTGTCTCAGGAGTGGGGAATGCTGAGTATAGGTACAGAGCCTTAATTCCTCTGAGCCTCTCTGTTTCATTTGGAGCAATCCTAGATGTTGTTGCCTCTCTTCCCATTTTTTGCAGTGATAGAAAGCTTCACTACAAAGGGGGAACTGAGGCACAGAATGGTAAAGTGACTTGCCCAAGGTCATACAGTAGATCAGTGGTAAAGTTTAGAATATAGCCTAGGTCACCTGTTGGCCCTTTGCTCTATTCACTGGGCCACACTGCCTCCATAGATGCAGTCATAGGTTAGCCAGCTGTGCCACTGTGACACCTATTTAACCTGTATTGAACATTCCAAAGTAACTTGTTTGCTGAAGGACTCAAAGCATTTACAGGCGTTTACACTTTTCTAAATGCTATGCAACTAGAGAGGTAACTGAATCTGCATATTTAAAAATCCAAGAACGTCCACACAATATATCTTTCAAATGAATTTTACACCTCTCCACTTGGGAAGAGTACACGGGGCTCGTCACTCTATGTAAAAATGATTATTTTAGTGCAACTTTCTCCACATAAATCAGTTCAAAGGCTGATGATTTAAGCTGCGTGAAAGCAGAACTAACAGTGGCTCTAATTGAAGGCTGTGCGGATATGTCACAGTTCAAAGAGCTCGCTAGTATTTCTTCTTTAATTGCACCTTCAGCTATAATGCACTGATACTCGCGTTCATTCATGGCATTTTGCCCATATTTTCCCCAGTGTTTGCAGTAGAGATGGCCTTAGTCTAAATCCTTGCAGCTGACTAGTCCCTCACTTCAAGAGATGTGCGTGAAACAAATCAGGCTGAGAATTTTGCAACTAGCCCCAGTTTTTAACCACAGATCGAACTAAACCACTATATCCAAACACTGCATGTCTGTGGCATGTTTGAAATCCAGATCCAAATCTTGCCAATTGAGCCCAATTCTCCTTTTCTTTAAAACTGGATTTGGGTAATTAAAATGGTAGTGCCATGTACACCACTATAATTAAGTCCCTGGAAACATTTCTGTCCTCTGTTGTCAGTTGTATCTAGGAGCAACTGCTGTTGGGTGCAGTTTAGAGAAGTATCCCAAAAGTTCCTGGGTCAATTTCTCCCCTGGCTTACATCCTGTTCCACTCTGAAGCAGAACAGGGTTGCAGAGTGTGTAAGTCTGGGGAGAATGTAGCCTGATATATGCATATGTGATAACTTAAGCAAATCTCTTTGGCTTGGAAAGCTAGACTGAGGTCTCAGCAAAAGATGTTTTCTTATGAGTTCCAGTTCCCCCTTGTGATGGGTGAATTAGAATAGATTTTCCCATGGTAATGAGGTATTTATACTTTATATTCCAGCCACAGACAGGAAGTGAGGAAGCAGAAGAAAATTCAAATGAATAGAGTTATTTTGAACTTCAAATGTCTTGGTAAATTTGGTTTGAACTTTGAATGGAAGCAGGGATCAGTTTCCATCTAATATAAAGTGATGCACTGACACTCACTTTATAACTGGGCCAATCAAAAAATGACTTTGCTTGAACGGAAACCTGCAATTTCCAACTCTGTAACAAATGAGATCCAAACTTTCATCGAGATCTTTTTTCAAGACTCTAGTACAAAAATAGCCTTGTAATGTAAACTGAGATTTGCAGACTGTTCATGGTGCGAACCAGTGGTTTGGGATGTTTATGTTTAAAAACAGTTGAGATCTTTTGTTTAGAAATCTCCTTTTCTACATTTTTGCACTGTTTTCAATAGCAAACTCATTAGGATTGGAAACAGCTGAACTTAATGGTCACACAAAATAATGAAAGGCTTTTAGACAGTAAACTCTGGAATTTTTTCTTGCACAATGGGGCCCCAATCAGACTGCAGCCTCTAGTATTATTATAATACAAATAATTAATATTATATTTACTGTTTGCAAAATTAGTATATATTTACTCAGACCATAATGACTCCATTAAAAAGCTGTTATGGTTTTGTAAGTCAACGTGTACACACCAAAATATACAATCGTATGGGCATCAAAACAGTAAAGACTTGTCTACACACAAACATTTAGTTCATGGCAAGCTGGGGAGGGAATCTAGCTTTCTGCACTCTAACTGTCCATGTGCATCCTGCTGATGTGCATTAACGGTATGTTAATGCGCACCAGCAGGCTCCACACAGACTGCATAAGTACTACAACTTTTTAAAATATTAGACGATGTTATTGGTCTTATAAACTTATGGCCAGAGTCTATCTGTTAAGAATGAAGCCAGAGCAGCTGTCTTGGCAGGTGTGCTATTGGGCAGCTGAAGGAATATGGAAAAGGGGCTGACCAAAAGAACCACTGCATCAAAGAGTGCTCAGAGAAGGAAAATTTACAGCACTCAACATGCAAATTGTGATCCGGGATAGAGACTTGCATACATCCAATGTGATGTTTGATGGTACAGAAGGGATTCAGATTCTACCCTTGGTTCCACTGACTTCGTTTCATCCAAAGCTGGAATGGCCTTTACTGTACATAAGGCTAAATGTAGTGAGCTAATTAGTCAGACAGGGAGTACCCACTGAAGTTAGTGGGATCCCATTTGTGTATGGCCCTGTTCAATTCCCAGGGACTTCAATGGGAGTGGGACTGGGCTCTCATCCCATACTACCTCACCCACCCCCACCACCAAGTGTTTCAAGATATGTTACTAGGTGTATGGAAATGGATACCCAAGAGAAGGTGAGTAATAATTTAAGCTGAGCTATTTTCAGTAGATACACACACACACACACACACACACACACACCCCATTACAAGTTTGTTTCAAACTTATCTGAATATTCAGATGTGAACAATAGGACTTTGGGAAAGTCTCAAGCAGATTTCTTCACTCAGAGTGACCCCACCCTTTTTTTATCCAATCTCCTTCTAATTTCCTCTTGCCATGGTGAACCAAAGTCAAAGGGTTACCAGTCCTGCTCCCAAGCTTCTGCTACGGCACTGACTCCAGTTCTGGAATGGAAGTCTGGGCTTTGGCACCCTTATTCCTGAGAGGGCAGCCGGGCCTAGGTGTCGAACATGGGACCAGGAATTCCTGAGTGCTAATATGGCTGACATTGTTAACCTCTGCAACCTTGGGAAAGTCACTCAACCTTTCTGCCTCAGGTTTGACCATTTGTACAATGGGGAATAATACTCATAGCTCAAAGTGCTGTGAAAATTACTTAATGTTTGTAAAGCAATTTGAAGATACAAAACCCAATTATTATTTGAGGGCCCATTTGTTTTTCTTAGTTTTGAGGGCTCATGAGTACTCAGCTGCGAGACAGTAAAGATCTAATATATGTTTTTAGGTTCTGGGCTACAATAAAGCTTAATTCTTGGCAAAATCAGGAAGGAGGGATGTTTCCATTAGTCCCTTTGTCTAAGTGTATTTTCAAAATTATCTAGGAACATAGAGCGCAAAGGATAGACATTTCTTTTTAGCCAATGAGTAAATGACTCAAACTAAATAAACAACATAAATATATTCAGAGATAGAGGCCCAAGCTGTACGTCTCAGGTCCAATGTGAAAATTGGCGATGTTTGGCCCTGGAGTTTTGGTTCAACCCATTATGGGGGAAAATTGCAAAGTTCACATCCAAATTCAAACTTCTCCGACACATCTCTGGGTTTCTGTGTGGGCACATCTCTAGGAGTATTGATTTTCAAGACTATGTAAAAAATGTTGAATTTAGCAACTGCTATATTAAAAAAATGTACTGGGGAATGTGGGCTAGATTCACAAAGGGACTTTGTCTCTCAATTGCCTCTTTAAAAGCATCTCAGTCCAACATTTAGGAGCCACAGGCATTCACAAACCATGACACAGCAGCTGTCTAACCCTGGAGGTACTTACCTTGCTGATGGCAATGTGCAAAGTCACCTGAATCCTAATGCTGACCCACAGCTAATAAGCTGCGTGGGTTCCCTGCTCATGCCAGAGTCCCAGTGGCATTCTCAATATTAGAAATATGGTACAAAATTGTTAACAGTGAAGGTGATTAACCCTTGGAAGAATCTACCAAGGGAACTGGTGTATTCTTCCTCTCCCAAAGTCTTCAAGTCAAGACCGGTTGGCTTTCTGGACGACATGCTTTAGCCAAACAAGTTACTGGGCTCAATACAGGAGTAATTGAGTGACCTTGCAGAAGCTCAGAATACATGACCTAATGGTCCCTTCTGGCCTTAAACTTGATGAACAATTCTGTGAATAATAGAGTTATAATAGGCAATGCTAACAAAAGTTTTAGAAGGGATATAAAACCTCAAGCTTCAGCCAATCCCAGTCCCAGCCAATCTCTAACTATGAGGGATTAGGACAATACTCTTCACGGTGAACAGGTTATCCCACATCTGTCTACTCCAGAGTTTCTTGCATCTCCCTCCAAAGCAGCTGGTACTGATCACTGTCAGAGACAGGATACTAGATAATCATAGAACTGAAAGGGACCTCGAGAGGTCATCTAGTCCAGTCCCCTGCACTCATGGCAGGACTAAGTATTATCTAGACCATCCCTGACAGGTGTTTGTCTAACCTGCTCTTAAAAATCTCCAATGACGGAGATTCCACAACTTCCTAGGCAATTTATTCCAGCGCTTAACCACCCTGACAGTTGGGATGTTTTTCCTAATCTAAATCGCCCTTCCTGCAAGTTCAGCCTCATTACTTCTTGTCCTATCCTCAAAGGTTAAAGAGAAGAAGTTACTCACCTTGTGCAGTAACTATGG
This sequence comes from Terrapene triunguis, assembly GCF_002925995.2. Lineage (NCBI taxonomy): Eukaryota > Metazoa > Chordata > Testudines > Emydidae > Terrapene > Terrapene triunguis. The sequence continues at coordinate 77,843,643 of NW_020664447.1, forward strand.
TTCTTCGATATGAAGTGTGGGTGCTCCACTTTAGGTGTTGATGCATCCCTGCGCTGGAGATCGGAGATTTTAGGTAGCAGTGCTCGGTCAGGGCATGCGCGCGCAGCAGCTGTCTCGCGGTGTCGTTGGCACCTCTTGTAGTGCGCACACAACCTGACCCCCTCCGTTCCTTCTCTACTGCGGAGTCTGATAGCAAAAAGCCCGATGCAGAGGGGAGGAGGGTTCGTAGTGGAGCACCCACAGGGACACACATCTCGAAGAACCATTGTTACTGCACAAGGTGAGTAACTTCTTCTTTGAGTAGTGTCCCTGTGGGTGCTCTACTTTAGGTGCCTGTAGAGCACTGTCCCCCAGTGGATGGTAGGGGCTTCTGAGTTATATGTGTAGGGGTCGAGAGCATGGTAAGGCCATCTATGGTGTATGACATAGCCCCTTGGATGATGGCATAGTGTTTAGCAAAGGTGTGCTCTGATGCCCATGTGGCAGCTCTACATATATCTATTAAGGGGACATTGTTTAGGGAGGCTATTGATGTAGCAATAGCACGTGTAGAATGAGATCTGATGCCTGAGGGAGGCTCTTTATTGTGTAGTTGGTAGCAGGTCTGGATACAGGTGGAGATCCATTTAGATAGTCTCTGGGTTGATATTGCACAACCCTTGGATCGTTCTGTTCTGGAGATAAACAGTCTTGGTGATTTCTGGAAGGGTTTGATTCTGTCTAAATAGAACGCTATGGCTCGCCTGACATCCAGTGTGTGGAATGCAGCCTCCTGAAAATCCCTGTGTGGTTTAGGATAGAATGTGGGTAAGTGTATTGTTTGGTTTATATGGAAGGATGTAGCTACTTTCGGCAAAAATTTAGGGTGTGGTCATAGCATGATTTTGTCTTTGGTGATTACAGTGTAGGGAGGTTCAGCCATCAGTGCCCCTATTTCGCTGACCCTTCTGGCTGATGTGATGGCCACCAGAAACGCGGCCTTCATTAACATGTATAGGAGAGAGTAGGTTGCTAGTGGCTCAAAGGGTGGTCTGGTCATACATTTGAGTACATGATTCAGGTCCCATGGTGGTGTAGGTTGTCGAACTTCCGGATACATGTCCTGTATACCCACTAGGAAGCGTCTCGTAATTGGGTGAGCAAAGAATGATGTCCCCTCTACCTTATTGTGAAAGACCGTAATGGCCACTAGATGTACTTTAACTGACCTTATGGTTAAGCCAGATTCTTTGAGTTCTCGTATATAGTCTAATATAGTAGATAGAGGCACCGTGACCGAATCTGTTTGTTTTTGTTGGCACCACATCAAGAATCTCTTCTACTTCTGGAGGTAAGTACTTCTAGTGGTAGATCATCTGCTGTTTAGTAATACCTGTTTCACTCTTTCTGAACAGTCTAGTTCTCCATGTTGGAACCATGTAGGAGGCATGCTTTGAGATGGAACTTCTCCGGATTGGGATGGAGTGTTCAGCCCTTGTTCTGTGACAGAAGATCTGCTCGTAAGGGAAGCGTTTGTGGAGCACACACTGCCAGCCGCGACAGGTAAGGGAAGCAAGTCTGTCTGGGCCAGGTGGGGACAATCAGGATAATGTCGGTCCGTATCTTGTGAATCACTTGCAAGATTAGAGGTATCAGCAGGAATGCATACAGGAGTGATGTGCTCCACGGTATGAGGAAGGCATCACCTAGTGATTTGGGTATTAGACCTGCTCTGGAGCAGAAGAGTGGGCACTTGTGGTTTATTGCTGATGCAAATAGATCGATTGTTGGGTAGCCCCATTTCTGGAATATCATTTTGAGGACACAGTCATGTATTTCCCATTCGTGTTCCTTTGAGAAGTGTCTGCTTAGTGTGTTCGCTGTTGTGTTCTGGCACCCCAGTAGGTAAGATGCCATGATGTTTATGTTGTTGCAGATACACCAGTTCCATAAGTTCAGGGCTTCTGTGAACAGAGAGTGGGAGCGAGCTCCTCATTTTCGATTGATATAGAACATGCATGCAATGTTGTTGGTTAGTATGTGAATTGATTTGTTCTGCATGATTGGCAGGAAGTGACGGAATGCGTTGTGTACTGCTCTGAGCTCTAGGAGGTTGATGTGAAGTTGAGTTTCCGTCACCGACCACTTGCCCTGTATGGTGTGGTGGTCCAAATGAGCGCCCCAATCTATCAGGGATGCATCTGTCATAATAGTGAGTGATGGAGGGTCCTGTTGAAAGAGGGTCCTTGTGCAAACATTTTCTGGTTTCGTCCACCAGGGTAAAGATGTGACGGACTTTGGAGGCAATGTGACTATTTTGCTTAGGCTGTGTTTGCTGAGCGTATAAACAGTATTCAGCCTGCCCTGAAGACAGCACAGGTGAAGTTTTGCATGCCTTATGATGAAGATTGTGGCTGCCATATGCCCCAGGAGCTGAAGGCAAGTCCCCATTGACATTTGTGGACTGGTGTTGATTGTGGAAATGAGTGTGTTCACTGTCATGAACCTGTGGTTTGGCTTGTATGGAGTCAAGGTAGGCTCTTATGAACTCCAGGGGTTGTGTCAGGGTAAGAGTTGATTTATTTGAATGTATCTGCAACATCAGTTTGTGGAATAGCTCTATGGTTATTTGCACCATGTCTGTCGCCTCTTCCCGGGTCATACCTTTCAGTAGGCAGTCAACCAAGTACAGGAAGATCAGCACCCCTCTCTGTCGTAAGTGTGTGGCTACTATCACGAGTGTTTTTGAAAAAACTCGAGGGGTAGTGGAGAGGCCAAAGGGTAGCACTCGGTATTGGTAGTGGTTGGAGCCTACTATGAATCTCAAGGATCATCTGTGGGCCAGATATATGGTGATATGAAAATATGCGTCTAGAAGGTCGAGGGCTGAAAACCAGTCCCCCCTGTCTAGCACTGGTATGATTGTGGCCAATGTGACCATTTTGAACCTGTGGTTGCAGACGAATTTGTTTAGCTTCCAAAGATCTAAGATAGGTCTCCATCCACCACTTTTCTTTTTAGTGAGGAAATAGTTTGAGTAGAAACCCTTCCCTTCATATTGATTTGGATCTCATTCCATGGCACCCAGGTACAGGAGGTGGTCCACTTCCTGTTGCAGGAGGTGTTCGTGAGAGGGGTCCCTGAGGAGGGACAGGGAAGGAGGGAGGGTGGGTGGTATGGAGAGGAAGGGGATGGCATAACCAGATCTTATGATCTCCAGTACGCATTGGTCCATTGTTATAGCTGCCCAAGCGTGGTAAAATGGCTGTAAGCAGTGGCCAGAAGTTTGAGTAGGAGTGTCCAATAGCGCTATAGTCTGGGGAAGCTCGTTCAGACCCTCAGCCAAGACTTCAAAATTGAGGCTGGTTGTGGATAGTTGAGAAGATGAGGCCTGATGTTGCGGGGCTCCATGTCTTTGACGGTATTGTTTATTCCAGTTATGGTCAAAATGCCGCTGTTGTTGGCGGTGGAAAGATGTGTCTCTTGTTCTTTGGTATGGTGTGTATCGGCGTCATTTGTTAGGTGCCGTGTATATGCCTAAGGTACGTAACGTGGCCCAAGAGTCCTTCATTGTATGTAAGACCTCATCTGTTTTAGAGGAAAAGAGCTTTTTTGCGGTCAAAGGGAAGGTCCTCCACCTTTAGCTGTAGTTCTTTCGGGATTCCCGACACCTGCAACCAGGATGCTTTGCGCATCACCACTGCTGTGGCAGTTGTTCGTGTCTCTGCCACATCCATTGAGGCCTGTAGAGCCGTGCGGGCTATTATCTGTCCCTCGGTCATGATGGCCTTGAGCTGGGGACATTTGTCTTCAAGAAGATCCTCTAAAAGTTCCTGCAGTTTGCCATAATTAGAAAAGTCATAATTTGCCAAGAGGGCGGAATAGTTGGCCACTCTGAATTGGAGTGTGGCTGAGGAGTATATTTTACAACCGAAGAGGTCTAGTCTTTTATGTTCTTTGTCCAGAACTGGGGTTGCTTGCTGGCTTCTACCACTAGGGAGTTGGGCTGTGGGTGGGAGAAAAGAAAGTCCATCCTTTTAGCTGGGATGAAGTATTTTCTGTCAGCCCTTTTACTGGTAGGTGGTGCTGATGCAGGTGTCTGCCATATTGCCTCTGCTGGCTCCATTCATTAATGGGAGAGCAATCTTGGCTGAGGCGGATGGTTGGAGGATTTGCAGCAGTTTGTGCTGCTTCTCTTGTACCTCCTCTAGTGTGATCTCCTGGCTGGCTGCCACTCTCTTAAAAAGCTCTTGAAACTGCTTCAGGTCATCAGATGTTGCTGGGTTTGTGGGCATCACAGCATCATCCGGTGAGGGGGATGAGTTATGGGCAGGTAAAGTGTGTGCCTGCTCAATCTTTGAAATCACCTTTTCCTCCTTTATCCCCCGCTCAGGGACCTCAGAGGTTTCGCTGGCTGGTGAAAGTGGAGGTGATCTAATTTCCCGTCTGGCTGGGGTGGAAGATCTGGAGTAGTGGGCTCTATATGGAGCTCATGGAGCCCATGGAGGCCACTGCATTGGGAAGGGTGGTGGTGAGCATGGCCAGGGTTGCCCATACCAATGTTGCAGCTGTCCATAGTTGTGAGGCTTGGTTCTGACAGTCTTCCATAGTGGTTTCCTGCCTGTGGGTGAGGCATGTCGAGAGGAGAAATGGCTGTACTGTCCCCTTCTTCGTCACTATATATGGACTAAGGGGCGGGAGATGCAGGGGGCTGCCCCGTTCTTTGGCCCGGAGATTGCGCTGTGTCAAGTAGGGGCGATTGCGGTGTCAAGGAGACTGCGATGTCCCTCTGGTGTAAAAATAGCACTAGTTCCACTGTGGCTGGTGCTGCATTTGTATTGCGGTCGGCATTCATGGAGGCAGTTGGTGCCGTTGTAGGTCGATCTGACGGTGCCGACAAATGAGTCAGTGCCGGTGGCGGCGGCACGGGTGTCAGAAGTGCTTTCAGAATCGGGTTCCGCACTGGGGTCGTCGGTGCCCTGGAGGAGACTTGGTGGTCTCGACTCTGAGACGGTGCATCGGGACTCGGCAGAGGTCCATGAGGGGACGGTGCTGGAGAAGCCCGGGGTCTTGTAGGAGCTCTCTCTGGATGAGCTCGGCCCCGAGGGCAAGAACCTCGCTGGGGAACTCCTCTTTCTGTGAGTGTCCCATTTCAGGGAGGTCGAAGCTCGCTTCCTTGAGGTTTTGGAAGGCTGAGCATTGCCCTTGTCAGAAGCTTTGCTGGTCTGTGGCTCAGTTGTTGATGTCTCCTGAGACAGCTGGAAATTTTAATGTGGAGATCTCTGTCTCGCCATGCCCTCACTTTTAGATTTGTAGAGTGAGTACATTTCTGGGAGATATGAGTTTCCCCCAGGCAGCGGACACAAGATGCATGGCCATCAGAGACAGGCATTGCCGCACCTCTTAAAACCAGGTGAGCCTGGCATTGTGTCCGATGATTTTTCCCGCAACTGGGAAGGGAAATGTGAAGCAAAATGTAGAAATTGGTTAAAAGAAAACTCTATTTCTACTAATCTAAGAGACTAAAACTGAAGGGAAAGAAAAAGAAAACTTTTTTTTAAATAACTGGCTAAGTACAGTTTAATCAAACTATCTAAGAGCTAATAAGCTAAAACTACTATGTAAACTATTTTCTTTTCTAGAGATTTTCGAAGAAGCAGCACTGCCACTGAGTTCCATCTACAGCCGAGGACGGTAGAGAAGGAACTGAGTGGGTCGGGTTGTGCGCACGCTACAAGAGGCGCCAACGACATGAGACAGCTGCTGCGCGCACACACCCCGACCGAGCACTGCTACCTAAAATCTCCGATATCTGGTGCAGGGACACACCGACACCTAAAGTGGAGCACCCACAGGGACACTACTCGAAGAACAACTTCTCTCCCTCCTCCCTGTAACAATCTTTTATGTACTTGAAAACTGTTATCATGTCCCCCCTCGGCCTTCTCTTCTCCATGCTAAACAAACCATTTTTTTCAATCTTCCCTCATAAGTCATGTTTTCTAGGCCTTTAATCATTTTTGTTGCTCTTCTCTGGACTTTCCCCAATTTGTCCACATCCTTCCTGAAATGTGGCGCCCGGAACTGGACACAATACTCCAGTTGAGGCCTAATCAGCATGGAGTAGAGCAGAATTATTTCCTGTGTCTTGCTTACAATACTCCTGCTAATACATTCCAGAATGATGTTTGGGTTTTTTTGCAACAGCGTTACACTGTTGATTCATATTTAGCTTGTGATCCACTGTGCCCCACAGATCCCTTTCCGCACTACTCCTTCCTAGGCAGTCATTTCCCATTTTGTATGTGTGCAACTGATTGTTCCTTCTTAAGTGGAGTACTTTGCATTTGTCCTTATTGAATTTCATCCTATTTACTTCAGACCATTTCTGCAGTTTTTCCTGGTCATTTTGAATTTTAATCCTATCCTCCAAAGCACTTGCAACCCCTCCCAGATTGGTATTGTCCTCAATATTGAACAGAACCGGACCCAGAACTGATCCCTGCGGGACCCCACTTGATGGGCCCTTCCAGCATTGACTGCGAGCCACTGATAACTACTCTCTGGGAATGATTTTCCAACCAGTTATGCACCCACTTTATAGTAGCTAGCTAGTTACTGAACTATTAGTCTTGGTATTTTCAACAGTCATCACCAGTGTAGACCATCCTGCTGAATTTGCGATTTAAAGCTGCTGTATGAGTCTTCTTCGTGACCTGTTCAGTTAGACGGGCCACAGGCCTGATCTGTACGGCACTTCCTACATTCCTAGCCACATATTCCCCACTGATCAGAATTCTCAGTAGTTGCTGTAATAATAATTTATCTGGGATTCACAGACAAGCCAGCTGCACTTCCACAGGTGGTCCACTGCAATTTGGCTTGGCTAATGAATACCTATGATAGTGCTAGTGAAATGTGATTTACATTTTTTCATTAAAAATGTCACCGGAAGTCCAGTCTCCGAGAGTTACAGCATTTGAAGCCAGTGCCAACAGCGTACACTTGATATTAATTAAAGTGAAAGATGACAGTACTAGGAAAGGGAACCGTTTTCTCCACTCAGATAAATGACCTTTACTGAGCGCTTGTTCTTTAGTTAGAGTGGGTCATTACTTGAGATTACTGAGCATTTTCAATAAAGCTGGAATCTCTGACTCAGTTTTCAGACATACATTCTAACCCTGGGAACAGATTATCTGTTTTGCATTTTGTAATTAGCAGCTGACCACTTTCACAAGCCTGTTGTGCCACACCAGATTGCTAATCACTCACAAATATAGTTTTCTAGTGGGCAGTGTGGGATGGGGATATTGAACTCCATGTCACTGCTACTCATATTTTATATGGCCTTTACTTTCCTTTGCAGCAATGGAGAAAGGTTGTGAGGATGGTCCTGTGGAGTGCTTTTTTTTTACCGTCAGCACATGGCATATGATAAACAGAAGAAAAATAAACTTGTGGGTTTCACATTTCTTCCCACTGTTCACATACTTGTTAGAAAACAGTACTGGTTGTATTCAGGGGCAGAATGTGGTGTACATTTCAAACAGCTGTGCCTATGAGCCTCATTTTTGAATGGCAACCCTTCTCGCTGTTTCTGCCCTGGGCAAATAAACTGAGGCTAGTCATGTCTGATCCTAACTCCTTTGACTTTGATACCATGGCTCATCTCAATTCCCTTTTCAGGTAGGGCACTGATGAAGATCTATGGACTACAGGAGCACCAGCGTACTCTTCAAGAAGAAAGTATTTCAGGGGAAAGAGTCCATGTACTTTGGTATTGATCATGTAGTGTTCCTCTTGCACATGCCCTGAGTTTGTGGAATAGGTATATTTAAGACAAACAATAGTTTGCCAGCTGCAAGCCTGGCACTCCTCATACAGCAGGAAGGACAGTCAGCATCTTCCAGTACTTATGGAAGAAAGTGGCTGAGCGAAAGGTACAAAAGCATACTGAACCCACTCACCTTTTCCTGAGTGGGGTTGGGGTCCCACTCCAGTCCACAGCCAGCTGATTGAGTCATATTCCCTGTGTTATTTCTTTCTAGGCAAGAAATTAAGTGAAGGGTTTGGGCATGCACAGGGCTGAGAAATTATATGTGTGCGTTTCAGTTTAAGATAGTTGTGCTGGGCCTGCTTGTGAAGCAATTTGAAATTTTTGAGAGCAGCACTTCACATTACCACAGTGGAGGCCTTTAAAGCTGGAAGTCTCAAACCTTGATCACTTCCAATTGAACCACTTATAAAAATGTGCACGGCTGGAATATTTTAAATGACTGTGTGCAATGTGTACTGATTTAACACGGGGGCTTCAATTAAATAACGGTTCAGAACATAATGAACTGAAAAATTTCACACACTCTAAAACGAGATAAGCATGAAGTGAAGGAAGTGAGAGAATTAAGAAAAAGTACATTAAACATAGTACCAGTCACTGGCTGGTGAGAGTCAGCCAGAAACTCAGCATAATAGCTGGTGAGCTATAGAATTCACATATGGCACAGGAGGAGGGGAAATCCAATCCTTTCTTTTCAATGAACAGGCTATCTGCATTCAAATTACAGATACACCTAACGCCAACACCTTTGCTCTGACCACAGTTGAAGTTTGGGGACATTTGGAGCCAAGCTCCAGAGTTGGCAAGCGAATGCACGTTGCCTCTACATTCCAGACATTAAAAAAAAAAGAAGGAATGGCCTTTGCCCCAGGTCTACAGTTCTTGCACGTCTCCTTAGGATGCATGCACAAAACAGAATAAATCCAGAACCAAGGGAGAATAAGCACTCTCTGGCCACCTACCCATTTCCAAGTTGGTTGGTTAGGGACGAAAATCATACTCTGGACACCACCTGATCACTAAAGCATGCTCACTTGGCTTGGAACTAATATAATGGATGAGATCTAGCACCAACAAGTGTGGCTGGTGCATCTCCGCAGACAAGTATTTTTCTTTAGAGTTCTTGCACGGCTGAAAGGATGTAAAAAGACACATGAAAATTAATATGGGGCAAATGATTCAAGCTCTTCATAGTATTCAGCTGTTAAAAGCCTTTTTATGGTTTAAGATTGTAAAATATTGTTATCAACTGGTCTTCTGTTTACTAATTATTGCTCTATTTTATTTCGTGTCAGATTTTTATCTACGTAAAGTGGCACCTACCCTACCCCCATAGTCACAAAGAGGAGCTGAATAGCCGCAGCTCTGTATCTGAGAAAACATCCTTCCACAACAGCTGTAGTCTGAGACTAGATTCTTGGAATATTGCTGTATTATTTGATTTGGGTGGGCGGTAGGAAAGGCAAAACGGTCCCTACAAATGTGGGTGTAGCAATGCCGACTTTTCCATCATTTGTTATTTGATCCACGGTCAGAAACCAAAGTTGAAGCATATATACCTTCCCATCTCAGATGGTGGATATCTACTTCACTAGCCATTTTATTTTGGTGGACATCTGATAAACAAAAAAGGTGACTAGAGAACAGTATGTCAAAAGAGAGCCAGAAGATTGGATTTATGCCAGTTACCTAACACATGAAACGACTGAAGCAGAATATAAAAGTCATTAGCATATGGTGTAAGCTTAATGACTTAAGGGAATGACTAAAATGGTGGCTGTGTCCTGAACTTCAAAAAATGTTTCCAAGCTAAATAAAATAAGGGGGATGCTAATGAACATTTTTCTAGTTCCAAGTTTGTCAAAATTTCAATGTGTTATAGTGTGAAACACAGGAATTGCCATATCAGCTCAAACCAATGGTTCATCTTGTCACTTTTCTGCCCTGATGATGAACAGAAGATGCATCAAAAGAAATGCAAGAAACACCACTGTGGACAGCTGTATTACATGTTATCTTAGGGGAAGTTTCTACCTATCCATCTCAGTTGGGGTTGGTTTATAGCTTTAAGGATTAGGATTAAATAACTGTTTTCATTTTTTTACATCAGGCTTATGTAACTGTGGATAACAAACATCCACACCGATGTTTAATCCTTTCTGAACTTTTCTGAACTCTTGGCCTCCACATTATCTAGTGGCAATGAGTTCCACAGGCAAATTATGTTTTGTGTTAAAAAACAAAGTTTTGAGCAGTTTTCAATTTGCTACCTTTCAATTTTTATTGGATGTCCCTTTGTTCTTCTATTTTGAGAAAGGGACAACAGATATGCCCAATTGCCTTTCCTAAATGGTATCATTCATTATTTTGTATATCTTTACCAGATCTTCTCTCTCACATGAGCAGTCAATCTTTTCACTCTCCTCAGCTGGAAGTTTTCCTGTTAGTCTCTAATCATTCTTGTTATTGTTCTCTGAAGCATCTCTTACAGGGCCCACTTCCCTCCTATTCATTATGCATCCTAATATTTGGTTGGCTTTTCTGATTGATACTCTTTGAACAGAGTTCTTCATTGATGTGACCATAGCCACACTAAATTTTTTTATTTCGGTGCTTACTGTTTATTTGGAATAAAACAGACTTGCTTTTTCTCTGCAGGCTTTCATGTCCTCAAATGCAGTGCTGGGCGAATAACTGATATTTTGGGGTCAGTGGCCAAACCAAAAAAATTCATTTTGGGTCAACTCTAAATGAGTGTTTGTGTGTGTGTGTGGTGGTGGTGGTGGAGGGAGGGGGAAATTGTTGTTTTTTTTTATTTTGTTTGTTTTGAAGAATTTGTCAGCAAACCAAGAAATTCCACTTCAGGTTGAACGAAACATTGTTTCACTCAAAATAAAATGTTTAGTGTTGTTCAAGTTTAACTTTTAAAAAATATTAAAGGACAATTCAAAACAAGAAGTCATTTAAATCAAAATATCCCAATTTCTTTTTTTTTTGGACTGGAACATTTTGCAAAATCAATACAAATTTTCAAAATAATCCAGTTGACCTGAATCTGCACTTTTTGTCAAAATTTAGTCCCCCAAATTTCCCCAAGCTCTGCTCATAAGACATTTTTGTTTGGAGAGAACTATTGTTACTTAATGCACTTCCACCTTAAAGGCGAAATACTTATAAATTCTTATTTCAGGAAAGATTTCTCATAATTCAGTTCCTAGCACTACATCTTTTCAGGTCTACACAAACCACAAATCTTTGCTCAATGAGTCTCATGCACATTCTTTTTTCTTTCCCATATAGATTTTTCTGGCTGTTCTATGAAACTCTCAGTACAAACCTAGAAAAACTTTGTCAAGGGCCAGGATAGTTTTGTGACTGAATCAGGGCTCTAGCATTGGTTCTGCCAAACTAATTGTCATCTGTATCAGTTTCTTGCTTCTGAAAATAAGCATAATGCTTCCTCATTTCAGGAAGGTATTGCAAAACCTCAGAAGAAATATGCTATGGAAGTGAGAAGTGTTATTTATTATTATGATATAAATTTATAAATACTCAAACTCTGGATTTCTAAATAGGTTTGTCTTAGAATTTTGAAAAATAGACAAGTCTTTTCATATAATCCTGCCAAGATATAGGTTGTTTTGATATCTCTAGCTGCATCATATGGACAATGAGAAATAGCCGATTTTATAAAACAGTAAGAGGAGGAAAGGGTGGACTAATTTCTTCAGCTGCTAAATCATCTCTAAGGTATGTCTCAGAGAATGATGTTACTCTCCAACGTGAAAGATGAAAAGAGATGAAATATACATTGCTTATGATAATCTGGAAATCACGGTAACTTTAGTATTGGTGTGTATCTGCTTCTTGTAGCAGACATTTGTCTGAAATGATCATTTTGCTTTAACTGAGAAAATTTTGAATTGAACAGATATAATTCATATCTCCCCTGCTAGACGCATTACTGCTAGCGAGTAGTTACCAGCATTTAGAAAGCATAAATAGGAGTTATTAGCCTATTTTAAGGGGGAGGGGGAAAAGGAGGCATGCTCTAGAGAGAACCTGGGGTCTTTCATACACTAGCTAAACTTCTCACACTGGGAAATAAGCCACATCACTGCCAAACTACATTAGAACATGTTACTGTGTGAAGTTGCACAATTTTTTCAGTGAAACCGAATACAGTTTTATCTAATTTTATATTTGAGTGACAATATTGGAACGTACTAGTGTAGTCATATTAATGCACACTTTAGAAGTTCCAGCAGCAAGTGTAGATTCCCACTACCATTGTACTTGAGGTTAATCTCTCCAAAGCCCCACAGCTGAAGAATTAGAGCTTCCACAAAGAGACTGAAAAGGTGATTGACACCTAGCTGAAAGCTGATTCATTCCTTTCTAAGGTTTGAATCCTACTTATTTCACTTCCCTATGTAGAAGTGTACAGAAAACACTCATGCGTTTGCCTTTTATTTGTAATCACATAGTCCCTTTATTCTTTGAAAGATACACCTGTCATTCCCGTACTGGAGTTAGGCAGCAAATCGATAAAACTAATATGAGCCTTCGTTTAGCAATGTTCAATGAATTAACATCTTTACCAATACTTGAAAATGTGTGTGAAATCTCCACGGAAATATTCAGCTCCAGGGTGTAATTACTACACAATCACTCAGCACTTAAAAAATATAATGATTTTTACTAACATAAGGAATTACTATGGTTGCATTTGCAAGCACGCTGGATGATACAATTCACAATTAATACATTGCTCTTCGGTAGCACCTTTCCTTAGAGGACCTTGAAGAGTTTTAACATATAGTTCAACATTCATTTTTAATTGCTAATTTCCTTAGCAGCAGTAGTATGTGAATATGGAGTTTAGAAAGTGTCCAAGGATTATTTGGTCCGTATCCTGGGTCCTACAGAACTCCATGTCAAAATTCCCATTGATTTTACCTGGAACAGGATTTGAGCCTGTGTGAACAAACAAAAAAGCTTCATTTCATATTTTGTTTTATTGGTCTATGCACCTGTATGTGATGTGCTGACTGGACTATCGATACAGGATGCTGGTTTGGATATATGGAAAATCATGTATGCACATGCAGAAACATTTTAAAGTGGGCAAATTATATATTTGAAACTTGAGGAGTGGATAATTAGATGTATAGAAGTTATAATATTGAACGGGAACATCAGCTGAAGTCAGTTTACACTGAATACCCTTATTGAGCTTTATATTTTTCTATTTCATTTTCCTGTAATGTTTGACCCTTTAAAAAAAACCAAAAAAACCCCAAAAACATATACACTCTAGCTCTATCCCTTTTGTTACTAACTGTTCAACAGCTATCCTAACAGCAGAACCACATCTTCATTCTCATTTAATAACTATCATTCTGTAGCTGCCCATTTTCGAGAAGGAATAAAGTTAAGTGTTCCAGAAATTTGAAAAAATTGAAACTTGACCTTTATTAAGTGGGTTAATTGTCACAATCTCAGCATGTATGAAATTAATGACCAAAAAGTGGAACTTCAGAGATTCAGAAGACTAGGTTAATGTCCAAAAAAATCTAAACTCTGACCTTTTTGACATATGCCAAAAGAAACAGCCATCCTAATAAATTACTACCTGTGTGCAATTATAATAAACCATTCCAAGCATCTAATCACTTGAATTAATTGCTGCAAGGCACTATGGCTTTCTTATAGATATTCAAGTTATTCTCAAGAAGCTCTTGCAGCTTATATGAGGTTGAGTGTATGTGTTTGTTTCAGCACTGCAGATTCAGTTTTAAAGTACATTATTCATACATTTGGACTACAAGCGTGTATACAAGATTTATTAGCAATGAAATTAGGAATCTTGGCTGAATAGACAGCAGTCCTAAAAATGGTGAGCCAACTGGGAATAATGCTAGGAAAAATGAATTTGATTGAACACCATGTCATGCACAGATTGCTGGATTTGGGGACACCTGCATATTTACAAAAACGTAAATTTATTTGACATTGAGGAGATGTGGTCATTGCTATAGTCAGTTTTCATTGTACAGAGATGTCAATGAACAGCTGAATGTCCGCATCAAACAGGTTTTATAAAAACAGTATTTCTAAAATTATTACATTCAGTTGAAAAGACTGGATGGCGCAGCACAGTTAATGTGATACAAATCCTGTTAACTTCTAGGTGACTGTTTTAAACATGGACTGGCTGGATTGGTAGTGAGTGATATGGCCGTTTGAGGGTATATGCAGAATGAATCAGTGGCCTCAGTGTGGATTCCAAACAACATCACAGAAGAGGCACAAAGGCTGGTTGGCAGCCTCTACAGAGGCAACAAGGAATTCATGGGGATTAAACTACTTTCATCGCTGCAGAATGCAGGAACATTAGTGGGGCACGATGCAGAAGCTTGCTCTGTCCATGCTGTTCCTTTTTGGAGGATGAATGACTTCAGTGTCCACGACTGTCAAGCTGACAATTATTATTAAAAAGAGTAAATATGAAATTCAGTTACCTAATTATTCTTCTGCTTTCTAATTCTGTGCATAAATTATGGGATTCAAGCTGAAGATCAACATACAACATTTTGACCCCATCCTCATGCAGATTTTGAAACACCCTTTTAAGAGCCATAGAGTAATCTCATATCTCACTCTGCAAAGGGCTACTGAAATGTTTCAGTTATAAAGGCACTCAGCCAAACCAAGCACAGGTGGGGCTAGTCTACACTATCAAATTTTACTATGTTTGAACATAGCTGTAACTAAACAAGTTAACTGAGAATGGTGGTCATGACTGCACAGTCAGTATATATGAGGAAAAGTTGGCTTACTTTGGTCTGCACAATGACCACAACGTTCTGGTAAGCATCATGACACCCACTGGTAACATTTTGTAGCAAAATGCCAGCCTGTACCATTTTCACTTGCCTAGAGCATGGGAGTCCCTGGATCAATTCCATCAAAAGAGGGTTCCCATGTGGCAGTGCAATATGCTACAGCTACTCAATTGAGAAACTTCATAACTTTAGCTCGAACAAATTCTTCTGTTCTTCCAGTCCTAACTTGAGGGTTTATTATTTTAAAACAAGACTAATTGAGTTCAAATAACTTATCAGTCAATTCAGAGGTTTCCTGACATCCAACAATTTATTAAAACCATTCCAGAGAACAGTCACCACTGCATTCACTGCTTAAATTGACTAGTACGCAACTGGCCACTTGTTATTTTCCTCCTTTTATCAAGGGGCCCTCCCTACTTTCCTTCTTCTACACCTAATGTTCAACATAGATATCTGACGACCATGAAGAACCGGGCACGTTGCAACTTAAGATTTTACTGTCTAAGGTTCTGATATGGCTCCCATCACTGTTAGTATCTGAGCACCTCACAAGCGCTAATGAATGTATCCTCACAAAACACCTGTGAGGCACAGAAATTCTATTATCCCCTCTTTACAGACTGGGAACTGAGGCACAGAGAGACTGACTTGCCCAAGAGGCTAAGTTACTGACTTAATCTGTTGTCATAAGTCAAATTTTCTTTGGTTTCTGGTGGTTCAAGTACTGCATGTTCCTTTTTGTGCGTATTTCCGGAATAATGCTGACAAAAAACTTTGTATCAATTTGGTTTCTTTTGTAAAGGGTCAGTGACTCATGTTTCATATTGCTCCACAATTTACTAAAAATAATTTAGTCCATAAATATGGTTTAATCTCTTGGTATTTTGAAAACAGACAAGTTGTTAATGGCAAAAAATATGCAACACTGAGGCTCCATCTATGCTGCAGCTCTGATTTGCAGCTTGTGCAGACATACCCACTCTAGCTATACTATACAGGGCCGGCTCAACAAGCAGGTGCTTGCGGCGGCCAAGGGAGAGGGGCGGCACCTGCGGCAATTCGGGGGCGGCAGGTCCCTCACTCCCTCTAGGAGCGAAGGACCTGCCGCTGAACTGCCGCCGCCGATCACGGCTTTTTTTTTTCCCCCCCCAATTACCACCGTCGATCACGGTTGTTGTTTTTTTGTTGTTTGGGGCAGCAGAAATGCTGGAGCTGGCCCTGATACTATAGCTAGCTCACTAAAAATTGCAGTGAGGCTGCAGCAACATGGTCTTCAATGCAGACCACCCAACAAGTACATATTTGAGGGAGGCAGTGGGGCGAAGGGGCAGTGTCAGGTGAGTTAGTGCATCTAAAGGCTGGTCTAAACTGGGAATTTACATCAGCATAGCTACAATTTCTCAGGGGTGTGAAAAATCCACCCCCTATCAAGAGAGACAGCTATGCTGAACAAACTCCCAGTGTAAACAGGGCTAAGTCAATGTAATGATTCTTCCATTGACCTACCTACTGTTTCTCGGGGAGGTGGACAAACAGGAGAACCCCTCCCATGGGCATGGTAGTGTCTAGGCTGTAGCAGTTTAAGTGTAGACATACTGTAAGACAGGAGTTACATTCCACTGGGGATTCAGTGTGCCATGTACATGCCAAATATAAGTTTGTTAACCACACTGTAAGAACCTATTTAAGTTTGCAAAAATATTTACAAATGATCCAGGTACATATATGGTCTCATTACTGTAACATCTCAAAACTTCATTAGTACATGCAAAGTATATTTAGCAAGAGGTTATTAAAAACACCCACTCAGACTGTGATAAATCCCTTATACCATGGATATGGAACTTCTTTGGTAGCAAGAAGGCAGGTCTTCTTTCCAGCTGTTTCTCTTTAAACAATAGTTTTACCAACGCATGTAAAAATTCATTTTCAATTAAGGTTTGAGTTCCTCAGTCCTTCTCCAGGAGCCCTAGAACAATCAGTAAGTCTCTTCTAATTCAAAAGCCCCACAGAAGACACCAGCTCTAGAGAAAAAATGGGAGCCTTTATTGTTTTTTTCCAGTCATTCAGTTTCTCAAATTTGTTTTGCATCTTGGCTTGTGAAAATCCTGAACATGGCCTCCAAGGTGATGAAGGCAGCAGCAGACTATTGAGGGACCTTTACTAACCATGAATCTACATTGTTCCTGCGCTCTACTGAAAGTGGTCTACTCACAGTAGAACAACATAGGAATGTACACTGTGTATTAGAAACTTTCAACTGCTTCTTTATAGGGTCAATACCTGAAACCCGAATGCCCATATTTGAAATCCACATTAGGGTAATATCAGCTAAAAAAACCAAAAACTATTAAAAGGTTGGACTATTTGCTATTTTAGAAGCAGTTGGTTGAACACTATTTTGCCTGAACAGTGCTATTTGGAAACACAATCTATGAGAAAGAATAGGATATATATATATATTGGAGCTAGATTGATTTGTACAACATGAACCTCTACCAGTGTGCCTTAAGTACCTCAGTTGCAGCTCTCTGATCATTCCTCCCTAAGGGCTAAGCTACTTTAAACATGCAGCCCCTGCTGAGGTTAAGTATATTTTCTGTATAAGTGACCATTTTAGAAACGTACAGAGAGAAAGTAGCTAACTTTAGCCCAGTTCCTAAAACACCACTTGTATCCTTAGTTTAGCCTGTAACTTTAGCTTAAGTCTCACCTGTAGTAAAGACATGGACATACTGTACAAAGCCAAATTAGTTTGTACAAGTTACAGATTGTTAGGGAAACGACCCTCAGCAGATAGGTTTTCATGCAGAATTCAAAGGAAATATTCTTATTTATTTCTTGGAAAACAGTCTGAGAAATCTGACTGATGTCTACTTACAAGACTACTACATATAGTTAACTAAACAGAAGTAAAATTTGGCATTTATCCTAGGATTAGTGTGAACAGCCATATAACCAAACATTAAGAAAGTTAACTTTAAAATGCTTTTGAAAGGTCTGTTTTCATGACAGATGGCTTTAAGGGCTTATCAGTGCCAAAATAATTATCCCCTCCCCCTTCAATTTTCAAATGCTTAAGAAAGATTTTAGATTAATATTTCTTTGAGGCATCAGTTACATCTAATGAGTAGAAATGTAAACTACAAGATTAGACTATTCTGCAATATTATAGTATCCAACTTGTTTTTCCTAGGTAACACAAACAGATCAAAAATAGGAAAATGAGACTGCTTAATAGATCAACGTTTACCACGCTTCTCAGCATGATCACTCTTGATTTGACTAGTGCCCTCTGTGGAGTACTGAAATGTATACCTGTGATAAGTTTCCCTCCTTCTCTCACTATTAAGAGAAAGGCCGTGTAAATATTAGGTAGGGTTAGGTTTTTTGTTTGTGTAATACGCTTACTAGCAAAGACATTGTAGAACTATGCTTTATTCAAGAAAACCCACACATTCCTGCCTGTGGTCATCACAGGTTTTGCTAAGCCATAGTTAACAGCAAATATTGGAACAAAATACAGTGCATCAGATTGAACCAAATCATTTAGATTTTGGATTACAGTGAAAATGTTTAGGGAGAGCTAGTTTCAGAATTTCATATCGCCTTCTACGATATATGTGCAATAAAATTGGCAGATGCAGGAATGAAAGAGTATTGTTTCTAATAAAAGCTGAAGAATTGTGACTTTTGTATGACATTTAAACTCTCAGGATGACAATGCATGCTGTTCTACCTACAAGCAGCATTTTAGTTACAAAAATATCGGTCCAGCCTCTAGTTACTTAGTAGGGAAACAATATCCCCAGTGTAATGGCAACATGCCATTCTCAGTGAAATATTTAGAAAAAACTATTTAACATTTTTTTTTTTTTTTACATCTCATTGGATTCCAAAGTTGCTATGGCAATATGAAAGTCACTTCTTGACATGTGTATTGCACCAACGATTAATGCAAAAGCACATTTTTCAAGTTGTAATGTAAAAGAGAAGCTAAAATCTAAAATAAAAGACTGTAAATGTTAAAAGGCATTTTAATGCAACCAATCTTGGATAAACAAGTTGCTACATTCATTAAAGTTTAAGCAGTCACCCAAGCTTGCCCAATCTTTCTATTATTTTGAACTTTTCAAGATAAAATAGTCTAAAAGGGAAAGTCCTTAAAACTGAGCTCAGAATTAAGCTGTTTATTACTCACTCCTCCTAAACTGGGAAATATTTTTTTTAAAAAAAGCTTTGACACTATCCTCACTTCAGTATTGCACTGAGCTGCAATTGCTTTCAGACAGAATTCACAATGTATATGAGAGGGGTGACCAATACTGCTGGATAGCAGACATAACTAGCATTGTGGAGGTAACCCAACGTGCATCAGACCGCTACACAATTTAAATGGTAAAGTATGCACCAGGGTTGATTTTGGTCTTCCCCAAACCAAAAATACTCCTGCTTACCTTTTCCTTCAGGAAAACAGAATCAAATATATTTCAGCCAATAGATGAAGTTTAAATAAGATTAGCTAATAGCTGTCACATTCAGTGTTACATCCAATACTACATAAAAATGAAAAAAGTAGAAGACAGGAGTATTACTCATGTTTTCGTTTTAATAATGGTTTTAGCCAAAAGTGTAGCTTTGAAAATCTCTAGCTAATTGTGAAAATGTGAAGAGCTGGGAAGCAACCTCACTTTGAACCACACAGTTTAAAGCTGTGGCTTGGCCTATCTGCTTTCAAACTCTCCATTACCTTGCCAACATTTAAATAAGAAGGTACCATTTTAAAATAAAAGTCAGCCTTTAAAATTAGGTGGATGATGTACTGTAGTAGCCTAACTTTGATTCAAGGAGAAAGATGAAATGTTTTTATACAGTAAACAAAACACAAAAGTAAACTGAAATCCTTAGAAATCACTGTAAGTGTATATATTTAGGATTCTCATCAACATTTAAAACTATTGAAAATAAGATTGCCACCTTACCTTTTTTGGACTGGTGTACCTGGTTTTAAACAGGTTTTCCTCCAGTCTCCCAAGTTTCTGATCCTCTTATTCAGTTTTCTGCTGTACTGCTCTCCTACTTTCATGCTGAATACCGAGTCAGTCCTGCCTTCTGCTTTTCTTGGCAGGAGGCAGAGCAAGATTTTAATTTCAGTAGTCAGAGTGACAGAACAACAAAAGCACAGCAGATAGCAGAGCTTAATTCTTTCCCAAGAAGAAAATACATTTGTCCCACAAAGGTCTGCAAAATCTTGCAAAGGCACCTTTCCCCCCTGTTTTTGCCTGAAAGCAAGATGGCAATCTTAATTGAAAAGGGATGATAAAATTTTTAAATAACTTAAAAAATCATTTTTATATAAAGCAGCAAAAACATTTTCCTCTGCAGAAAGAGAAATGTTAACAAAGAAACACACCAATGTAAATGCACTGTTCATAAACTTCTGCTAATTTTAATTTCACAATGAAGTCAAACTTTATCTTATGACTATTCTTTAACCTCATCAGTACTGTCTGAAGAAGATTCTTTGGCATCTTCAGTGTCTTTGTTGCTTTCCTCTTGATTTAGATTTTCATTTTCTGATTTGGTCCCATTAAGTAGAATTTTTTCACCATTTACAAACCCATTCTCTGTGACTTCTGCATCAATAGCTTCATCAATCTTTAAGTCCCCTTGTTCCTCTGCTTCTTCCTCTAGGTTTCTCAAGACAATTGGGAGTCTAGAGTCTGCCACAGTGTTCTCTAGCAAGGCAATATTGCTCTCTTCATATTTAGGAAGTAGGGCTCCTTCTACCATTTGTCTACTATAGTACTCTCTGTTAGCAGCTGCACTCTTCACTGCTTTCTCCAAAATCTCTTTTTCACCTAAACGCAATTTGATAGCCATTGTCGCGTGGAAGGTAAGGTCATGGGTCTCCAAAAAGGATTTATCATCCTAGAGGAAAAAGAATGGAAGATTGTTAATAAAATCCATCCAACTTTTGTCCTGCAATAACAAAAGCTCCAGATCTTGTAAGCTGATCCACACAGGCAGATTTTTATGCCTCTATGGAGCCCTACTGAAGTCCATGGGAATCCATAAAGGAGCACAGGTCCCCCAACATGGATCAGCTTTCAGAAGCTCAAGTCAATAAGTTTTAAGGATAGCTGTAGTGAAAGCAAATAAAAAGTGATACACTTTCTAGATGTGTTAGTCTAGTACAGGGGTGGGCAAACTTTTTGGCCCAAGGGCCACATCTGCGTGAGGAAATTGTATGCAGGGACATGAACGTAGGGCTGAGGCAGGGAGTTGGGGTGTGGGAGGGAGTGCGGAGGGGGCTCAGGGCAAGGGGTTGGGGTGCAGCAAGGGGTTAAGGGCTCAAGGCAGGGGGTTGGGGTGCGGGGTGCAGGAGGGGGCTGGGGTGCGGGCTCCGGCCTGGTGCCACTAACCTCAAGTGGCTCCGGGATGGCAGCAGCGTGCAGGGGGGTTAAAATAGGCTCCCTGCCTGCCCCGGCCCCGCGCCGCTCCCAGAAGTGGCAAGCATGTCAGGAAGTGGCTCCTGGGAGTGGGGTGGGGCAGGTGGCTCCGCCGCATGCTGTCCTCACCTGTGGGTACCACCCTTGAAGCTCCCATTGGCTGCGGTTCCCAGTTCCCAGCCAATGGGAGCTACAGGGGGTGATGCATGCAGGCGAGGGCAGCGCATGGCGCCCTCTGCCCCCCCACTCTCCCAGTGGCCACAGGGACGTGGTGCCAGCTGCTTCCGGGAGTGGCGCGGGGCCAGGGCAGGCAGGGAGCCTGCCTTAGCCCCGCTGAGCCACGGGGCTGGCAATCCCGCGGGCTGGATTGAAAGCCTTGATGGGCCAGATCAAGCCCACGGGCCGTAATTTTGCCCTCCCCTAGTCTAGTAGATAATTTAGAAAATATAAAAAGACACCAAGTTAAAACTGATTCCACATTTTACTAGTGGAAAAACAAGGAGCAACAATTTACAGAATCATTAAAACAAATTAAAACAGATTGCCAAAATCTTACGTACTTTTTTCCCTTTGGCTATTCCAAATAAATTGTAATTTAAAAAACAAGTGAAAAATGAATGGTCACATAGCGAAGATAAACTCAATTAAAATAAGATTTTTTTCGTGGGGGGGGGCAGGGAAATGAAGTTTTGTTTTGCTAGAATCACCATGCAAAAACCTCAATATTGTACAGAATTACAGGTTCTTGGTAGCTTTACCTCCACAGTGGTTTTGTAGGTTTTCAAAAGAAGGGATGCTCTGGCTTCAAGGAACGTCCAAAGTTTAACCTCATTGTCCCAGCTAACTGGAAACTCAGAGTTGCCCAGAGTGAAGATTTTGTCAATTGCGTGCTCTCCTATTAAGTGTTCTTTCAGCTCTTCTGTAATAATTATGAAGAACAATATGTTAAAAACAATCTCACCGTTCACTATGATAGTTGACAAAACTTAGAAAGCTTCATTTTCAATAACATGATTTTATATTGCTTGAGAAAAAAATCTTCTCCCCTTAAAAGAAATGATCCAACAATCTGGCTATTTCTAGTACTCCCCTCAAGGTAGCATCTGGAAAATCTTGAGGTTAGCAGAAAAAGGAACCTTCAGCTCCATTCTTAAATAACGTTGTGAACATTTTGGCTTAAAATACACATCATAACTCTTACGTTGTATGCCAATTACAGATACGTCACATATAATCCTTGATGGTGATAAACAGAACAAGGGGGTGATATTTTAGAGTTGGGTGTACTTATATAATATCTCCCTGAAATGTTTATTTTCTTGGATAAATAGCAATAGAGTTCTTTTTCTACTGTTAAAGGCTATTTCTTTCAGTAAAAAAAACTGAATACTGTTGGTCAAAAGACATCCATCAAATTTGCCTCATAGAGAAAATGTCAAGTGGTTTGTGACAGCATTACACAAATTTCATTAATCTTAACCATTTAATTACCAAAACTCTCTCCTGCAAAGCAGTAGATCACAAACTTCAAATTAAACATTACAAAAGTTGGTATTAGCATTTTATACAATAGACTTCAGTGATGTATGCAGGTTTCACTTGTTGATGAAAGAGTTACTAAGGCAAGGGACTTCTCACCAACGGATCAATGATTCATGTCATACTGCTCCTCACTGAACTGTTTAAATACAGACAATAATTGCAGTTTTCATGCTGAGTGTCTAGGACACATACTTCAATTGCACACCAGTACATTTCATGATAATATAGCAAATGCACTTTAGGTATATTTACTAGAAGAGAAAATTCACCAATCCCTTCCACATCCCTCAAGAATTATGCTTATTATGTAATCATTATGATATCTCTTTGAAATCAAAAGTTCAGTCCCAAAGTCCACACTAGTTTAGAATTCTAAATGAAGCACAAACATATATACCAATAGTATCCCACAAACTTTCAGCATATGAAGCAACAGCTCTTCATAGATTAGAATGTACACACACATGAACCACCTCTGCTATCTTTCCCCATAAAGCCATATATATCAAAACAAATTATAGTCCCAAAATATATAATACAAAACTTGCAGTCTTTGGCAATATAAACTAGTCAAAAATCTCATGTGTCATGAGAACACAGGTAATAATGCAGACATATATGTATAGTTTAACTGTACAAAGAGTAACACCTTTGACATATCAGAAATCCTGCAATCCATTCCTACAACCCTCAAAATATTATAAGACCATTATATGATAAAGTGACATGAAATGAAAAAGGCCTCCACCCAACTATGAACTAGTAAATAGATATATTTGGTGGGAGCCATATAAATAATTCACTATCCATGAAACTAATGCAATTGATAATGGGACAAAGCTATCTAATTTGCATACTTTTTAATTTCACAGGAGCGGCTGTTGGAGTATGGGGAAGGTAGAGGATGAGTTAGGGATGTGGTGACACAAACCACTTTATTAAATACTACAGAGCCCCCTTTATCAATATCACCTAAAACAAATAAAGGTTTCTTTTAAAAAAGATCCAATGAGACAGGAACACAAGGCTGTGAAGTTATTAATATATTTAATGCATGTCTTCTTAGTTGAATAAAAGTAAATAAAATACAATATAGTATATACATAAAACTTAACATGTCTCTAGTGTACCTACTGGCATCTAGGTACATAGCAACTTAAAGCTGCAGAGCAACCCTACTGTATGTGGTTACTCTTCCTGCTGTGAAACAAATGGTTCTTACCTATGACCTCCAAAAACAGGTTTTTGGATTATTTTCATAAATGCAAGTGCAACAGCATATGCAAGATTAGGTACATAATTGTGCCTAATTAGCAAACAGTTGTGATTGTATCCACCAATGAAGTTATTACATGCACAAATTAAGTGCACAGTTAATAACAGTGCATACATTTTTCTTGGTGCCACTGCACACATGCATATTTGAAAGTTAGGCTCTGATTGTTTACTTAACAAGAAAAGTTGATTATAGATTATGAGTAACCAAAAATGTTGATTTAAATGTGCAAACTGCCAACTCTGAGGAGTGTCTTGGATTTCTGCTATAGTGCAATATTTTCCAGTTCCATTCCCAGAAGAATCTGGTGGTAAAGGCTGACTGAAATGCTGTCACTATAAGCGTACAGCAAACTTTTGGACTCATATGACCTTGCATTGTGGGCCATTTTTTAGCCTCTGAATAAATAAGACTGGAGAGCAAAAGTTATCTATTGCAAATCACAAGTGGGAAAAAAGGTAGTGATGATGTACTATATGGTATCCTTCAAAATTAGAACATTCACCACACCTGCTGCTTGGAGGAGAAAGTCCCCCAAAATTCTCAAGCTGTCAGCACACTCCTAATACCACATGACCCAAGAACGTGGACTGATGCAATTTTACATACTTTTAGAAAACTCAATGTCCACTAATGATCTATTAATTTAAGAATGATGCAGAAGAGGACCATGTTCTTGCTGTGTTCTCAATCCCTTTTCAATTTTCCCCTTAAAACATTCATTTTAAAGTTTCTAGTTTTGTTTCATATGAACATCTCTTATCTTCTCACTTAAAAAAACCTCCATCAATAGGAATATTTGTGAATGTTTTACCTTCACTCATACAAAACACTCGAAGGAAAGCCAGAAGCTGAGCAGAGATTGGAGGCTCAGTGGAGTGCAAGGCAAAAACACTGGAGCTGACAAAAAAAAATGAATGCAAATTAGACTGTGGTAGCTTCAACATGAAACCTTTAATGTATACTCAGATGCCACATTATTAGATTCTGAAAAAATATGAGGTCACACCAATTTCTGAGTCTGAACTGAAGAAACTTCTCCAACCTGTCCCAGAAAAAGAACAATCACTTCTCCAATCGACAGGCAATTTTACACTTAAAATGACTTTTTATATGGTTTTAATAATAAATTCATGCTTGATTTTAGTAGCCAGATGAGTAATATATATAAGAATAATCTCAGCTTAAGTGCTGATTTCAAAATGTTAACAGCAGCATTATGATTAATGACTGATATTGAAGCCATCAATTATTGACATATTCAACAACAGAAGGGCCCGGATAATAGTTTCCATTAGGATGGTTCCTTTCCCCTTGAAAAAACAATGTTTCATGATTGCTGCCCACCTTACTACAGCCTGAACTAACAGCAGTTTCTTCTAAGGAAAAATAGTTGAAACCACTATAGATAACAAATTGAGCATTGCAGGACATTTTGAGAAGGGATAGGGAAGAAATGAAAGCCACATATTGGTTCACATTTAACTCTTTCACTATTTTTACCCAAGCACTTACTAAAGAAAATCTAATTCCTCCTTGTATACACTCCAAACTAGATTATTTAGATCTGAGTAGTGCACTAAACTTCATTATCACAATGTATTTCATTTGCTATATAAACAGACAAGATATTAGGCCTAAGCAAACTATTGCAGAGCAATTTTAATAATGCACTACTGGACTGAATACATTTTGAAATATTTTAAGCATGAAAGAAAAAACTCAGTTCAGTCTGTTTTACTTACGTTGGAATGCCGGCTCGAGCTAAGACCTCTGCCTTCATAGCATACAGCCTGTCACTTTTACTCACTCCAAGCTTTATTTTCACTCTGTCATGTGAATTATTATCAAAGAAAAAACCACTGTGGATCACAAATTCAGCATTCGACCGAGTGCCATAAAAAATGTAAATCTAGAAGGATGGAAAGAGAAGTGAAGGGGAGGGGGAGGGGGAGGGGGAGGGGGAAGGGGAAGCTTAAGATTAACTCACAAAACTGACATAAGTGGAAAATTATTTACTGAAAAAAGTTATAATTGTCATGAAATACAATACTTATGTGATTATAAGACTAAAATGCATGTTTATTTTCATTTAATGATTCAAAATACCATACAGTGTTGCTATAAGACTTCAAGGACATTGTGAAATGTGTTCAAAATTTCCATATATTGAGATGGGCCTGTTATTTTATACCCTGCATGGTAGGGGAGATAACTGCTATGGTGTTAAGGATATTTAATATATACAAAGACATCTTATAGGTATTCAGCTGATGCTTTCTATATTATCCCCATTTCCCCAAACTTTTTCTAAATCAAATTTGTACTTCAAGATTATTTATTTACCATCGTCCTCTCGCTTACAAAAAATATACTCCGTATTTATATATAGTAATGTTTTTTGTTCTAGGTGCCATACAAATGTAGACATGTTTCCTGCCTCTTACAGCTTACAATCTAAAATGCTAGATGAAACAGCATACACTGCAACAAGTGTTTTAAAAGAACTGAGAATTTAAAGAAGAAAATCACTACAAGTTCATGTTGCAATTTTTCAGCTAGCATTTGGCTGCATAAAGATCTTGGTACAGCAAGCCACAGCAATAGCTGTTGCATTCTGAGCCACAAGAACCCTTTTTTGATAATGGAATTGTCAACAGAAATAAGACATTTACCTTCTACGCAGATCCAATACAATCATTGCCTTTAGAAATAAAAACAATGTTCTAGTTATAGATCCTTAAATGATCTTGAGTTCATCTTTTAAAAAAGTATATCTATCTATCTATGGAAGCCTGCTAATGATTTAGATTCTTAAATAAGCTTGCATTATAAAGGCAATGATTCTATGAATGATAGTTCTTTGATATATACATATAAGACACAGACCTAGACAAGCTTTAGATACGATTAATACATTCATAGATTTTAAAGCCAGAAGTGATCATCTAGTCTGACCTCTTGCATAACACAGGCCATAGGATTTCCCTGTACTAATTCCTACTTCAAATCCAACTACAGCATATCTTTTAGAAAAAGCTGAAGGATAAGAAGAAAAGGACATATCTGTTAAACATTCTTTTGAGTACAAAGGTTGTAATCCAAGGAGAAAATAGAACTAAAGAGGAGTTCAAATCCTGCACTCATAGATGAGTGCAAGGAACCTGCCTGGGAACCAAAAGTATCCCCAACAAACTAAGTATCTGAACACAGGATCCAAGCCCCTGCCAGTCAAGGAAACTCCATGCAAAAACTGTTTGTTTACTATCTCAGTCAGCTCAATTTAGAAGACAGATGCTTCTCCTCTTTAGAGAAATACTACTTTTTAACAATTTAATACATATTTCTTAATAGACTGGATGTGAAAGATGTGAGGTCAGCATCTTTCCACTCATATCTTCAGAATACACCATGGGACTTGATGCATGTCTTGTCTACATTACACTGGACTGGTGCTGAACACGCTTAGTTTGTCCTTGGATCAGTGAACAACTAGGATCCAAGGCTACACTTGCAGCTAAACTGTGCTCAACACCACTCCATCGGTACCTGTTTTCAGCAACAGGTACTTTTCCTCATGTAGGCAAAGCTTTAGAGTCGTGGTCTTTCTATTTTAATGGTTGGACCGATTAGTCTTAATCCAGGATGATTACTTTCAAGTTCCTTTCTCATTCTAACTAAAGTTTTGGGGCACACACAGCACAGGCCAAATATCTCCTGGACCAATGGTCTTTGTCTATTGGGTTGTTGATAACACCTCCTCTTCTTACCTGTTGATTGGACAAGTACTAGACTATCACAAACTAGTCAAATAAAAACTATGCAAGACGTTTCAAACAGAAAAAAGCACTGAACAAAACCAAGAGGGAGAGTTCCACCACCTGCTATTGCTGATGGAAACTGAAGCACTGAGGGCAGTTTTGGGTATGGACCTCTAACAACCACATCTAAAATTTCTAGATCAGTGGTCTGCACAGTGTACACTCCCCAGTGATTAAATACATGAAATGGTTATTACTCAGGAGGAAGCATGCAACTCCTACAGTGGAGATTTGCAAAGATGATTGTGTGACAGAGAATGTATTGTGTTCATTATTTTGACAAGTGTAGTTTAATTTATTTAGCTTTATTAATACTTTACAAAGTATTATCCAACTACAACAAAACCTTGGTTATACACTCTGCTATTAAATCTTCACAGAGAAATACTGAGGACCCCTTTTTGTGCAGATTATATTTGCAGATTAGCAAGGCTCTTCTGCAGCTAATAAAAACAGAATTTAGTTATCAAGTAGACAAGCAGATGTTTGTGTGAAATCTTCACCCTTTTCATCAAGATAGTCAGTTGCATGAACAATACATTTCTGCATAAAACGTCACGAAATAGCCATTACCTGTTCTCCAGCCTTAAAATCCTGAAGTGCTACACACTCACAACGGTCATCTTCTAAATTGTAGCCAGTTGTGATCTACCCAAGGGGAAAAAAGTAATGAGTCTTTAACATATTACATTTCTTTCCTTCCCATTTTCATAAAGCTGCCTTTTATTGGAGATGGATATTATCTAAAGTAATTGCACATGCTGCTTTTCCTTCACCTGACGCAACATGGTTGGTACTAAATGTTTTATGAATCTTAAGCAATCATTTCTTAGTTAGGAGCATTAAAAATCTCTGCCCTAGAGAAGATCAAGGAAGGAAATTACTTACCTGAAGTAAATGGAAAGCTCTGAGGGAAGTACCCTCCACAGACCAACAGTTGCTGGTCCCTAGCTAAATCCAGTAGCTTATTATAAAGTTCTTGAGTTTTAAGTCACTCCTGTGAGGCACACTGGAGCGCTGCACTGAGTGTGCTACATTCTGTGTCAGACCCTTCAACTATCAATGCATTTTCGATCTCTCTCAATGAAAGAGGAGTGGATAACTGGGAATCTTTAAGGGATACCATCTTCAGAGAACTCCAATTTACTTGCAAATAATTCCTTTATCTAAAGTTAAGCAATTATTCTCAAATACTGAAAAGATTTTTCTGTGAGAGCAGACAGACCGGGGGGGAGGGGGGGGTGGAGGGGTAAGGGAGATTCTTTACCATACCCTGAATACGTTTCTTTTAAAAATCATGAAAATAAAAATGCTTATATTAATAAGTAAAGCCATCCTAAAATGTTTTTTTTTAAATGTTAAAATCTAGTATGTTCTTGAGTAATAACATTCAACGTGGACTCTATATCATAAAGGATTCAGAGACCATGCTAGACATAAGGAAGTTGTGCAATCAGGAAACAACTTTTGTGACAAGTATTCTGAATTTAGTGTTTACACAACTACATTGTAGTAAAAATAGGTTGTGAACCTGTGGGACAAACTGCAAAAAGCCACAGATTTTCACTCTAGATCTTGTGGCTTCATTAGAACTTTGTTTTCATTTACAGAGATTATGTTTGAACACAGGTACGATACTGTGACTGCCATCTTGGATTTGCTTTGTCTGAGGAGAGAGCCCCTTAGGCTACTTTGAAAGGTTGGCTGGCAGTTTACATATTAATAATTTCTGCTTGCATATTCAATCATGCATTTGTAAGCCAAAACAATGCTTTCATAGTGACCACAGGGAACTCTTCTCAGACACAGCAAATCCAAAATGGCAGCCATAAGCAGAGCCCTCTGGGACACATATAATGGCACTGTACATAGATGCCACAGCTCAAAAATGTATTACATGAATTTGTGATACTTTTGCAAGTCCTTTATACACTTTCTTTGTAGCCTAGATCATCCAGTTTGATCTGATGCATAACAGAGGCCAGAGTCACCTAAGTTCCTTTTAAGGTGCACGGACGTGCAGCAGCCTATTAAGTGCTACACAGGCACTCAGGGCTGTGGTGGGGAGAGATGACTCTCCCCCAGCCCCGGACCTACCGCGTCCGGGGGGAGAGGTGCCCTTCCCTGGACCTGCTGCGTCCGTGGGGAGAGGAGCCCCTCCTCTGGCCCCAAACCAGCCCCGGCCTGGGCCTGCTGCATCTGGGGGGAGAGGTGCCCCTCCCCCGGCCCCGTCGTAGCCAGGGGAGAGGCACCTATCCTGCGGCCCCAGCCCCGGAGTTGCTGCGGCGGGGAGAGGCACCTCTCTCCCCTGCTCAGGTGCTGCAGCGGGGAGATAGAGCTGGGGGGAGTCCTCTCTCCCCACTATAGCCCTGGGGCAGTCTGCACTCCAAACCCCTCATCCTTGATCCCCTCCCGGAGAGCTCCCCCCCGTCCCAGCCCAGAGCCCTCTCCCACACTCCGAAACCCTTGGCTCCACCCCTGCCATATGAATTTTATGTGTACCAATATGGAGATGAGAGATTCAGGCATCCAGCCCTGTATTCCATTGGATCAATTGCTGCTGATGTACAGCACATCTTATAGAAAGACATGTCAGCTTGATTTAAAGACTTAGTGCTAGAGGATTTACCACACCCCTGGGTGATCTTTTCTAATGGTCAAAAAATCATCCCTGTTAAAAACGTGCATTCCAATTTCAGTGGCAACATTCTGAAAATTTCCTCTCCCAGTGACAGAGGGAAATCCTTGATGCTATCTCAAAAGCTTCATATGTCTTGAACAGTTTCCTTAGCTGCTTCATAAATTCAAAGAAACCATTTTCAAATTAAAAGAAAAAAAAATCTTAAAATCTTCTAAAATAATTTCAGAGAGAGAATTTGAAGCATCTGTGGATTCCTAGATGGAGGCAGAAGGATTCGGTATGTCTTAGAGAGTGCTGCAAATTTGCTGAGTGTGTGTTTCACTAGACTGCCAAACTTTTAAAAATAACACCACTTCTAATGGGCTGCTCTACAAAGTCCAATATAGTGCTAGACTCATGATTTACAAAGTTAACTAAGACAGGGGAAATAGTAAGAAAATGAGCACTCGAGTTGCTTCCTTTTCCAGAAGATGGATAACAAGTTGTCTCCCCCCTTTAGGTACACTGCTGGAGCAGGCCAGCTCATGAATATCAAATTGTGTAGGGGGAAGTAGTAGTTTGCTTGGCCAGTGATTTGATAAGGATGGCCCCAGCCCAGTAGGCATAATTTAGTTTATTCATTCAAAGCTCTAGCAGCAAGTAATCAACCTTTGACTATCAAAATACCATCCCACTGAAGAATAACAATGAGAAATGCATGAAGACAAATATTTTGACGTAGTTCTTAGATACAGGCTGATCTAATTAGTAGTGTCAGAAGCAAGAAAAAGCTGGATGGCCCTAATGCCAGCTAAAACCCAAAGAGCATTTTATAATTTAGCATGTGGGAAAAAAAAAGACTTGTGGGATAGAGCAAGAATAGGGACATATTATAACAGGGACTGAACGAAGGGGCATTTCAACACTACCTTGGAACAGACATTGGAGAATGCAATACCGTCTTTTTCATACATTCATGCAGTGAGTCAAGTGTTCACTTGATGTATTTCATCAGGATGCACTATAATCAGAGCAAAGAGACTCCCACCCGCTCCTCCAAAGCCTACTATAATGCATAATTCTGGGTAGATAAGTAAAACTGATCTCTGGGGGTATTACTCCTACTTCTGATAATTTAAGTAATCTAAACTTGTAATGAGAAGAAAGAGTTCTAACAGAGCTTTTTTATTTCAATAGAGCCAATAACATCCAGCTCCTAAAATTTGCAGCTACCTTGTTTATGTATTGATATATATTTCCTTCAGAGTAAACTACTCAAACATAAGTAATATGAACAACTGATTAGAGACCTCTCCACTTTATCCTCAGAGTTTGGGTCCACAAGCTGCCTCTGCACCAAATCTATTCACCAAATAGCATAACAAAAACATACTTTACCAATATCAGCAGAAGCTTGAAATAATTAAAACAACCTGCTTGACCTTGCTTTTAATATGGGCTAGCTAAGTTTAATTTTTTTCTTAGAAGCGTCATTTGTCTTCCCTCTTTTTAAATCCCAACTTTTGAAGGCACTCATTCATCCATGTGAAAATGAACAAATCTCTCTAAAAGTGTCAAGGAAGAAGAGGGCAACGAGAGTTACTGTAAGCACTATACTTACATCTAAGCCTTGCAGGAGGGGTTTTGCTTTTTAAATTGTTTTATGAAGTTTAAGAAATGTTGTATACTCGAGGCTAGTCATACACTAAATCTATCCTTGAAACAAAGTAAGAGAGCTACCAGATTCTGCAACAAGTACTCAGTTGTAAAAGGCACTGGTTAAAGAAAAACATACATAATAAATAACCATTTCAATGGGAGAGAAAAAAAGAAAAATCATCATCCAGGACTGAATTCCACTGTATTGATACAGCCAGTCATAGTGATATCCTCTATAAAGAAACCCGTTGTATGATCTAATAAACCAAACTGTTAATATCAACAGAAAAATGCAAATCATTACTACAGCCTGATTGAGTATTTAAGTTAAGCTTCACTCATGACAATACTACTGCTAACACATGCTGACCTGTCATCCACATCAACTCTCCCTTACAGGGACCGGATTACTAAAATACGGAAGAATGAATAGGTCATATTTGCTGTTTACATAAGTCACCCTACTTACTTACAATATAATTTGAAAGTATAAACTGTGAAATATACAGAACCTTTGTGGTTGGCTAAACAAGACTGGCAAACCATTCTCTTGTGAATTCTCATTTCATCAGTTCAAAACTGACCAATCTGTTATCAAGTCAAGACTTGGTCCTCTATGAGCTAGGAGGAAATCTCAAGCAAGCCAAAACGTCAGCAGGTCTGACTTTCTATATACACATGCCATCTTTTAAATGTTTAATATGCCCTAAAGTAGTGTTTTTGCATGTGTTAAGTAGTGTTTCTTTGATGTACTAACAGATGTACTGGTTTTGTTGAACTAGATTTTGTTCTTGCCGTTGCTGGCTCCATAACAAGGCTCTTTGGGCATGGTTAAGAGCAGGCAGCATTGCTTAGTTTCAAATTTCCATCCACTTTCCCTTGTGGTAGCCAGGACAGAGATGCTTTGAGAGACAACCTCCAACATAGTCTGTTTTTATATACCCAATACAAAAGTATCTAGTCTCATGAAAACCTTTGTTAGCAACATCAGATACAGAACTTAGTATGTGTGAAGATTAGAAATATTCAAATTTGCTGGAAAGAATTTGACACTGCACACTTGTGAAAGTGCAAGGAAAAAGGAAAAAAACTATGCATGATTTGCAATTACACATAGAAGTCTCTTAAGTATGAGGGATTTTCTCATTGAAATAGTTATTTCAAGATATTTAAGAAGTTGTCATTTCTTTAAGATGGTTGCTTTTGAGGGTCAGCAGGGAAGATGGAATCCCTGTTTTAAGAAAAGTAGGTATTAAAATGTGCAACGGTAATTGAAATGGTTTAATATATTAAGTTCTAAAGCTTCTTATCCACATTGAAGAAATCCTTACCAGACCATTGATGTGATTACACATGTCCCATAAAGGAATCAGAGCCAAGGTAACTCGGGAACCATCTTCAGTTGGAATCTGGTTTTGTCGTGTCATAACAGAGGAAACTGCCCATCTGCAAAGAATAAAAACTTCAAGATTTCATTGTTTAAACACAGCCAGTTGATCAGCTGCAACCCAAAAGAAATCAACAGTTTAGATGAGCATTTCCAAACTTTTTCCCCAAAAAACAGAAAACATTCCAAGCTCCATTTATGTAAAAGTTTAAAAAGTGTGCCCTTCCCATATGCCACGAAGTATCAGAATTTCCTGTATAGTACTTTAGTCTATTCACTCAACTAATCCAGAATTATGAAAATTGAGGTATTAAAAATCTGGCCAGTACAATACTTTTTAAAATGAATACACCTTTATCATTCACATTTTGGCCAACTTCACACTTAAATTGACACCTTCCTCCCACCCTCCCAGTGAAGGAAACATCTGTGGAGATACCATCCCAAAGTAATGACTCAGAAATACAAAAGGACTAAAAGATCCCCTATGAGAGCTCATGAATTCCTCTTATTCATGATATTTTATCATTTTTAACTCAACTCAGGCTCCCTCTTATCTGAACTGATTCCACTTCCTAAAACACCTTCAAAATGCACTCAGACTTCACATGTATAGCAAGAGTTTTCCAGGTCTCATACCAAATATCAGTTCTGAGGTAATATATGCTGGTAAAACCTTTTGGGAAAAAATAAAGAGGCTTAAATGGCAGAATAAAAGTTATCTAAAAACGACAACACCACACTAATCTCAGGCTGTCACGTGTCATTTGGCTAAATTAACTTCTCTTCCTACCCCAGATTAATGACAATTTCTATATGACTGTTGAAACAGGACACTTACTCTATTCTTTGTTGTCTCTAAAAAGAGTACCAGTGGACAGCATACACTGATGTTTTAAATGGTTTAACAAACAGGGTTGGTTTTTCCCTCCTGCTTCCTAATGAAGCATTTCTCACTTTTCAAGATCCCAAGATTCACTTTAAAAAACAGCACACCAACCTGTAGTCATCATAAGTGAAAGAATCCTTTAAAGGCAGTTTGCTGGCATTAGGATGGGTCTAGGGGGGCGAAAAAAAAAATCAGAAATCAGTCAGCAGAATTTTCATTATTTAGCTGCCTAACAGATCCTAACAAGAGCCAAATGAAGCAGGAGGCGTCCAGCCGCGCTACAGAGGGATCATCATGCTATTATGCTCTCATACATCACTGTCAACTTAATTTGTTGTGCCCAGCAGCCGCCATAAATCTGTTTCTTCATATTTCAAGACTGGAACCCACAGACACCACATAAAAATAAAAATTTAAGGTGGACTGACTCCATAAAGGTAGAAAACAATCAACCTCCTAAAACCTAAACAAGAAATGAACATTAGGTTTCAGCAAATTCTACAATCCCCTCTTCTATCCTGGAATCTTAATTCTGCGTCTTACATATGGAGAACGAATTTATTCTAAGTCTTTCTTTCCTTCCTTGTAGCCGCAAAGGATTTATTCACAGTTATGCCACACTTCAGGAATCTCAATAGA
Organism: Terrapene triunguis; assembly: GCF_002925995.2. Classification (NCBI taxonomy): domain Eukaryota; kingdom Metazoa; phylum Chordata; order Testudines; family Emydidae; genus Terrapene; species Terrapene triunguis. Next base: position 77,878,598 of record NW_020664447.1, read on the forward strand.
TTAAAATATTTAAATAGTTTTAGTGACTAGCATAGTTAGGTTTAGTGAAACAATTATATGTAGAGACAATCATCCAGAGTAGGGTAATTATTTTTTCTTACTTTATTTGTCAGATTAGATTTAAAAGGTATATACCTTAGTTGACATTAGCAAATAAAGTACTGTGGTTAAAAAAAGTTTTTTAAACCTGTAAATCCTGTCACTCGCTTCTGGTAAATGAAGTATCCAGTATGCAGTATGTCTAAAATAGCCTATCATACATTTTCTAAAAAGACTTGGACTTTTCAACCACTTTAAAACTTTATACCAATTAAAAGCTTGAAAGCTATATGACTATAATTTTAATCTTCCATTTCAATTAAGTCTGTAGACAGATTGCAGTAAGCAATCAAATGAACAAATGGTTATTTCTTAAGATACAAATGAATTTTTGCTTGGCTGTATCTTGCAACACTGTTAATACATGAAGCTCCATGTAGTATGCAGTTTTTACTCTTGACGCATTAGCATCACAAGTGCATGGTAATTTATCATCTCTCACTGTAATGTACTTGCTGGCACTGTGTGCAGGACAGTAGGGGATGAGGTAAAAGTGGCTCAAACCGTAAATCAATTAGAAAACAAAAGCTTGTGCTCAGTGCGCAATTTTAGGCAAATTATACATTACAAAAGACTGCCAATTGGGCGTTAGGTCCCAGGTGTCTGCTCTCCCCAATCCCTGTAGTTAACCCTTTGGATGGATTAACTCTGAAATTTATGAATTTCAAGTAAAAAGTTAATAATTTGAGCTTTTATTTTAAGAATTCAGTGTGAACTTCCACGTTTCTATAGGATTTTAATATCTATATATGTTGTACATTGCACAGCAAATTACTCTATGTTTAAACTGAACAGCACATTTTACAAAACAATTTATCTTTCTCACAAAACCACTAACACAATATTGAGCCACAAAAGCATCATTCTTTAGGAGGCGTTCTCTCCCGCCAAACTATACCATAATTAGAAGATGAACATGCTAGAATCTGAGATAGCGGAAATTATGTATTCCGTTACAATTCTAAAAAACTCTATTTCTTTATGACAACTTAATTTCCATTTTGATTAGCAGTATATTAATAGTTTAAAGATTAAACCTTGGCATAATGAACTAAGCATCCAGGAAAGTTAACATTCAGAAGTGAAATAAAAAAATTTAACAGCATAACAGTTTAATTTTAAAAGATTTCCACTAGAACATTTATGTCCAGTTCTATTACAAACTAATAACTGTCAAAGCTTTAAACGTCATTCTATACCTAGAAATCCTAAAGAAAATTTTCTGTGAATAGGGAAATTTCTAAAGAAATTTCTGATTCTTTCCCATTTATATTTAATCCACAGAGTTAATCCAGGAATAAGTCTTCATATCGCTAATGCTTACAAAGTTGTATTTCCTACTGTATTTTTTTTTTATTAAAACAATTTTGCTTAAGGAAAGTGACATGGAGTTTTTCCAACTGTCATATCGATATTAGCTTTGACTAAACAGTTCATATTCACCAGGAGAGACTTTGTCAGTGTGGCACTGATGCCACCTACTGGCACTGGAGCAGAATAATCACCAAAATGATATGCACAAAATTATTAGATTATTTCCTCTTGAATTTGATCATTAATCATAGCATGGCCAGGCAAGGTCAAAATCCTTCCAAACCCTCCTCCCTTAATTCACAATAGCTGGCGTTAGAATAAACATGACACTAATTAAAATGAAAATATCCTCCAGCATTACCAACTTGACACTGGTGGTTCAAACTAATTCACCATTGTGAAATCCTAATATTTGAAATATTTAGTGTAAACTGATGCTACTTTAAACCAACAGTATGCAGCTGTTTATCATGAGATCAAAAGAAACTTTAGGTGTTCAAGAGATACTTATTTTTCATCCCAACAACCACTTTTGACAGGATGAATGATTGTCAACAACAGATCAGTAGTTAGAATGTACTAAAAAAAACAGTTAAATGGCATATAAACAGGAAAGTAAGAATCTCAATATTTTTACTAATTTTTCCTTTGAAATCCAAATTTGTTTTAAAGGTCTAGGACTGAGCACGCTAAAGTGAAGTTCTTAAATGAAGCCTCAGATCAAATACTACACAGGCAGAAATTATTAATCAGCCAATGCGTCTTAACCATGACCTACAGCAAGCATCTCTCTAGAAATCAAGAGGGTAGTTCACACTATGATCAATCAGCCATTGGCCTCTCCAAGAGTGTAAATTAGTGTTAATTTTGATGGTGTAGTTTTTGTAATGGAGACATCTGACAACAAGGAACTGTACTGAGACCACCAGTTCATTTCAGATAGACTACTGAACAGCCATCAGATGGTAACGACTTTCAGTCACAACATACATCAATCCAGATTTGAACATGTGACCTCAGGGTGAAGGCTGTACATTCCATTAATCCCCTCATTTATAAATTTCTAGAAATTAGAGACCGCTATATCTTAATAGTTCAGGTGCATGTAACCAATGTTTTTATATGGATTAATTACAACAAAGGGCAAGAACGATATGGTTTTGTACTAAAAGATGCAAAACAGAATAAAATTACCAAAAATATGTAATTACCATATTTATAAGAACACTTTCCACAATGCAATATTCTAGTAGCTATTTTAAAGAAATTAAAATACACTAAAGTCAGCATATCTGACCATATTAGATTTCTGCCCTGAACTATTTCAACATGCTACTTAAAAATATACCAAGAAATTTAAATTAAGCCGATAGGTTATAAGAGTTTGAAGACAAAAAACATTAACAATATTCTGATTAAAAAATTGATTTAGCATGCAGCTTCTCTTTATAGTCCCTTGGTAAAAATGAAATCTCCCTAACAAACACTTAATAAAACCTGTCAATATATCTAGAAAGAAAAATGACACAAATGCATTAAGTATTAAATACCCTTGGAAAAAGTCACATATTCCATGAATTTTTGATGTACTATCTTGACATTAATGTAAAACCTTGATATTTATAATTGACAGATATTTAATAAAGTATAGAAGATGGCTGCTGCATAGCATGCAAATTTTTCAAGTTGATCAAAAAAGATATAGACATGTATTTAAACTAAACAAACACTTAATATATAACAAAATCAGATATTGCTTTTTTAAGCTTAGGCAGCCACATCTTTAGGGAGCAGCTATAAAATATGGCATTCAGCATTACATGAACTCTAATTCAAACTAATCAAGTCTATACAAAACAGCTTTGAATAGCTTTAATTTTTTTTTTAGTTAAAAATGGGAACATCAAGTGAGTATTCTCATTTAAATGCAGGCCCTTACATTCTACCAAAAGGGTCATTATAAAGGAACAAATCCCATACAGTAGAACCTCATAGTTACAAACACCAGTTACGAACTGACCAGTGAACCACATACCTCATTTGGAACCGCAAGTATACAATCAGGCAGCAGCAGAGACCACCAAAAATACAGTACAGTACTGTGTTAAACGTAAACTACTAAAAAAATAAAGGGAAAGCACATTTTTCTTCTGCATAGCAAAGTTTCAAAGCTGTATTAAGTCAATCTTCAGTTATAAACTTTTGAAAGAATCATGTTTTGTTCAGAGTTACAAACATTTCAGAGTTATGAACAGCCTCCATTCCCAAGGTGTTCATAACTCTGAGGTTCTATTGTATATTTAAACAAAAAGTTAGTAAACCTTTTTGGGAAAATACTGTCAGAGTTGGCATCCTGGGTGGTGGCCAAATGCAGCAAAATCAAGGGTTGGCGTATACACATTTCTGGGTGTCTATTTCCAAATGGTACTGCTCAGCCTAAAAAAAACCCTTCCTCCAAATTTCAAGACTTGCTTATATACAGTTGGAGGATGTCTCAAAATAAACAGAAGTATTAAAAAGTAGCAGTGGTTGCTACCAGATTGCCTGCAGCCATGCTGGAGAAAGAAAGGGTGCTACTCTAGTCACCAAGAACATCACCAAGGCTAGCAGCCAGTCTGACAGCCAGATATGGGGGTGGGGAGGGGTGAAGTTGTCAAACACTTTTTCTCTCTTGGACAACTGACATATCAAGATGGTATGTGTGTGCAACTTGGTAAAAGTAAGGTTCTTTCCTTCCTTCACGTTATTTCTCAGGCACAACAGAAAAAGAACAATTATTTACTTTATACTACTAGAACATAAGGCCAGTCATACTGCGTCAGAACAATGGTCCATCTAGTCCAGCATCCTGTCTTCTGACAGTGGCCAGTGCCAGAGGCTTCAGAGGGAATGAACAGAACACGGCAATTTCAAGTGATCCATCTCCATTCCAACTTCTGGCAATCAAAGGCTAGAGACACCCAGGGGTTCCATACCTGACCATGTGGCTAATAGACACTGATGGATCTATCCTCCATGAACCTAATTCTTTTTTTAACCCGCTGTTAGTTTTAGCCTTCAAAACATCCCATGGCAACGAGTTCCACGGGTTGACTGTGCATTGTGTGAAGAAGTACTTCCTTATGTTTGTTTTAAACCTGCTGCCTATTAATTTCATTGAGTGACTCCTAGTTCTTGTGCTACTTGAAGGGATACATAACATGTCCCCGTTTGTTTTCTCTACACCATTCATGATTTTATAGATGTCTAATCATAACACGCACACCCCCATCCCTAGTCAACACTTTTCTAAGATGAACAGTTCCAATCTTTTTAATCTCTCCTTCTTTGGAAGTTGTTCCGAAGCCCTAATAATTTTTGTTGCCCACCTCTGTACCTTTCCAATTCTTTTTTGAGATGGGGTGACCAAAACTGTATGCAGTATTCAAGGTATGGGCAGACCATGGATTTATAAAGCGACATGATTATATTTTCTGTTTTATTATCTATCCCTATCCTAATGGTTCCTATTTATTTTACAAACCAGTCAGCTTAACTTCTGTACCCGGAAAGATAATGGAGCAAATAATTAAGCAATCAATTTGCAAACACCTAGAACATAATAAGGTGATAAGTAACAGTCAGCATGGATTTATCAAGAACAAATCACGTCAAACCAACCCAATAGCTTTCTTTGACAGGGTAACAAGCCTTGTGGATAGGGGGGAAGCAGTAGATGTGGTATATCTTGACTTTAATAAGGCTTTTGATACTGTCTCGCATGTCCTTCTCATAAACAAACTAGGGAAATACAACCTAGATGGAGCTACTATAAGGTGGGTAAATAACTGGTTGGAAAATCATTCCCAGAGAATCATCATTAGTGGTTCACAGTCATGCTGGAAGGGCATAACAAGTGGGGTCCCGCAGGGATCAGTTCTCGGTTGGTTCTGTTCAATATCTTCATCAATGATTTAAATAATGGCATAGAGAGTACACTTATAAAGTTTGCAAATGATACCAAGCTGGGAGGGGTTGCAAGTGCTTTGGAGGATAGGATTAAAATTCAAAATGATCTGGAAAAACTGCAGAAATGGTCTGAAGTAAATAGGATGAAATGCAATAAGGACAAATGCAAAGTATTCCACTTAGAAACGAACAATCGGTTGCACACATACAAAATGGGAAATGACTGCATAGGAAGAAGTACTGCAGAAAGGAATCATAGTGGATCACAAGCTAAATATGAGTCAACAGTGTAACACTGTTGCAAAAAAAGCAAACATAATTCTGGGATGTATTAGCAGGAGTATTGTAAGCAAGACACGAGAAGTAATTCTTCCGCTGTACTCCGCACTGATTAGGCCTCAACTGGAGTATTGTGTCCAGTTCCGGGCGCCACATTTCAGGAAAGATGTGGATAAATTGGAGAAAGTCCAGAGAAGAGCAACAAAAATGATTAAAGGTCTAGAAAACATGATCTGTGAGGGAAGATTGAAAAAAATTGGGTTTGTATAGTCTGGAAAAGAGAAGACTGAAGGGGGGACACGATAACAGTTTTCAAGTACATAAAAGGTTGTTACAAGGAGGAGGGAGAAAAATTGTTGTTCTTAACCTCTGAGGACAGGACAAGAAGCAATGGGCTTAAATTGCAGCAAGGGCGGTTTAAAGTTGGACATTAGGAAAAACTTCCTGTCAGTGGTTAAGGAAGTAGTTAAGCACTGGAATAAATTGCCTGGGGAGGTGGAGGAATCTCCATCATTGAGGATTTTTAAGAGCAGGTTGGACAAACACCTGTCAAGGATGGTCTATAATACTTAGTCCTGCCTTGAGTGTAGGGGACTGGACTAGATGACCTCTCAAGGTCCCTTCCAGTTCTATGATTCTGTTAGCTTTTTGGACTGCCACTGAGCAGATGTTTTCAGAGAATTATCCACAATCACGCCAAGAGCTCTTTCTTGATCGGTAACAGCTAATTTAGACCCCATTATATTGTATGTATAGTTAGGATTATTTTTTCCAATGTGCATTACTTTGCATTTATCAACACTGAATTTCATCTGCCATTTTGTTGCCCAGTCACCCAGTTTAGTGAGAGTCCTTTGTAACTCTTCAAAGTCAGCTTTGGACTTAACTATATTGAGTAATTCTGTGTCACCTGCAAACTTTTTCACCCCTTTTTCCAGATCTTTTATGAATATGTTCAACAGCACTGGTCCCAATACAAATCCTTGGGGGATCCCCGCTATTTACCTCTCCTCTGTGAAAACTGATCTTTTATCCCTATTCTTTGTTTCCTATCTTTTAACCAGTTACTGATCCATGAGAGGACCTTCCCTCTGATCCCAGGACTGCTTACTTTGCTTACGAGCCTTTGGTGAGGGACTTTGTCAAAAGCTTTCTGAAAGTCCAACTACACAATAACCACTGGATCACTCTTGTCCACATGCTTGTTTGACACCTTCAAAAAATTCTAATACATTGATGAGGAATGATTTCCCTTTACAAAAGCCATGTTGACTCTTCCCCAAGATACTATATTTAAGGCTAAGATTTTGTCATGGTTATTTTTAGTAAAAATCACGGACAGGTCACGGACAATAAACAAAAATTCACAGAAGCTGTGACCTGTCTGTGACTTTCCCTGCTGTGGTTCCATGGTTTCCCCCACCACCGTGGTGGCTGAGAGCTGTGGGGTTCCCCCTCTGCCTGCGGCAACTGGAAGCTGGGGGGGGGGGGGGGGAAGGGGCCCTCTCTGCCCACGGTGGCTGGGAGCTGCAGGGTGACCATATTTCCCAAAGAGAAAATGGGACACCCCTAGCTGCTCACCCGAGAGAAAGATGTGTTTTGTTTGTTAAATTTCCTCTTGGCAGAAATGCATAGATAACTAAGATCTTTCCACCCCTTGATTCTCAAAGAGTTCATAGGATCACTAAATCTCAACAGCTGCCTCTGCAGAGGTAGACAGTCAAGCAAAACACAAACTGCTACAACACCAGGACCTTTCCCACTGACCTAGTTAGGTTAGCCTCAGTTTTAGAAGCTCTTCCTTGAAGAATTTCTCATCTACGTTACTAACAGGACTTTACCACCTGGATGAAAGCAACAGCAGCTATCAAGTCCCCGATTCTAAAAAGTACTTAAGCAAGTGCTCAATGCTTTGCGGAATCAGGACCCAAGAACTGAGTTCACACACCTCTGTGTTCTGGCTCAAACATCATACTTACACTTCCATTCAGATTAAATTACAACAAAGGTTCCAGTACAACTTTGCTTCCTATTCTTGTTGATAAAGAGGCAGTGGAAGGAGTCTTGGGGAACCTTCTTCCTGTCCCTCTCGGAAGAATATAGTTTCAAGCACACACATCCCAAAGGAAAAATATTGGACAATTTCTGCATCAATATCACTAAATCAGGTGTCAATATCATAAGGAAACTATTCTGTGTCACTGAAGTTGTGTCAGGCTTTACTTCTGCATATCATCTCTGGAAAGAATCCCATTCAGTGTGGATTATACTGTGGCATCCAAAGCAAAAAAAATAAAAATAAAATAAAATAAATAAAAAAATTTTAAAAAATGGTAAGATTACTTGAGGTACTCAAAGCCAAACCCAGTTTAAGCTTCCACCTTGTTAGCTTTCACGCCTTTGAACATTAAGCTCAAGGGTTTTTCTTTTGACTAAGCAGATTTTTTTTTCCTCCCCATTCTCAGTGAAGTCTTCCCTTTCCAATGCATTCATTAACATGGGGAAATTTCATTAAGAGCCAAGTTGGATTCTACATGATGGTTTCAGCCCAAGGTGTAGGTGTATGAAAACACACACACTCCGGGCCAGAAGTAGAAAGTTCTTTCAGTAATTGCTGGGTACTGTCCCCTTCCCAGCTGTGGAAATCCTTTGAAGCAGGAGGCTTAAAGAGAAACACTTCTCTGTACAGAACTACTGAGGCTGCAATTGCCCTTAAGCTAAACTAAATAAAGAATTCAGAAAGGAGGATCCAAGCGATCTAGAGAGAACCAAGAATTCTCATCTACTATTGAATATGTGCTGCCTAACCTAATGAGGTAACCCATCAGTCCAGAATGGTGGATAGGAAGAAATTACAAAGTAGAAGACATCTTGTTGTAGTTAACAGTTTACTTCTACAGAGGTACATGTCAGAACATTTACTTATCTTGTTTTATTAACCGCTAGGAGTGTGTCTATTCTAAAACTAGGTGCTAGATTTTCTAAAGTGAGAAAGAACATCCTGGTTTGTAATATTTTTTAACATCAGAGCAGAATGGAGCTCTAAACTTTAAAAAGGCACCATAGGACAGTAATTAATTAAAGCTATATAATTCACCTACTGACTTGATGAGGCACCTGAAAGTACTGTAAGTTTGTGTCAGTGATTTTTGTTTATTGCATATCATAAATATTGATAGGATGTTCTGTATCATTCCTACATTACAGCAGGATTCATGTGGTGAGGGTGGTGTAGAATGACACTTCCTGAAATAGTAGAGTTAATTGCATCTTCCATTCCTTTTCTCACTTGCAAAAAACTGCACATAGCCAATTGAGATAGCAGTGCCATCCTAGCCCCCAAACACACACAATCATGACACAAGTTACCTGTTCTAGGGTCCAGAGGGCAGTCAATCCAGAACACTTGGGAAGGAATAGCTGGATATACACACTTGGTTGGTAGTGGCTGCAGTCTTTTACTCCCCCAGTCATCACACAGATTAATAATCCTCAACCTTTTCCATAGCCCCTCTTTCATGATATATGGGAAGGAGTTCCCACCTATAATATGCAAAGGGAAGGGCAACTGTGACTCCTTGATACCTCTTGCAAATCTCAGGTTGAAAACTCCTGATCTAGAGACAGTGAGAGTGTACTTGTACCTTCAGTGAGTTCCCTTGTAAATGCCTTTTTTCCCTTAGACAGTTCAACCCCTATCACATGCAGAAATACTGAAAAGGACAGGGTACCCAGACCTGCTTCCTTCACCTTCTTCCCACACGCCGTTGACAGCATGTATGCCAAAAGAGAGGAAGAAGGACAGCATCCAGATGTGCAAATCCAAAAGACAACATGCCTTCCTCACCCAACTGTTCTGTAACCCAAACTGGGTACTGGGTTTCAGTTGGCAAGTACTGCAGTTCCAAGTGAAACTTACTTTTAAAGCTGTCACTTTTAATTTTTATTGTAGGATCAAAAGATTGTTACCATAGCAAATCCTTTTCCTACCCATATTTCTTCTCATTCTTTTATACTGTCTAGAACAGGGGCGGGCAAACTTTTTGGCCTGAGGGCTGCATCGGGTTTCAGAAATTGTATGGAGGGCCTCCCCACATAGCCAGGCATGGCCCGGCCCCCTCCCCCTCCCCCTCCCCACTTCTTGCCCCCTGATGGCCACCACCCCCCGGGATTCCTGACCCATCCAACCCCCCCGTTCCCTGATGGCCCCTCCAGGACCCCTGCCCCATCCACCCGCCCCGCTCCCTGTTTCCTGACCACCCCCAGAACCCCTGCCTGATTGCCCCCCGCCGCCCATCCAACTCCCCCGCTCATTCCTGACTGCCCCCCCAGGACCCTGCCCCATCCAACCCCCCCTCCTTCCTGACTGCCTCCCCGCCGCTCCATCCAACCCCCCCTCCTTCCTGACTGCCTCCCCGGGATCCCTGCCCCCATTCAACCCCCGTCCCGTTCCCTGTCCTCTGACCGCCCCAACCCCTATCCACAGCCCCGCCCCTGACCACCCTCCCCCCCCCTACACACACTCCCCTGTCCTCTCTCCAACCCCTCCCGCTCCCTGCCCCCTTACCGTGCTGTCTGGAGCACCGGTGGCTGGCGGCGCTACAGCCGCACTGCCCCGCCGGAGCCAGCCAACACCACCATGCAGCACAGAGCACCGGGTCAGGCTGGACTCTGCATCTGCGCTGCCCCAGGATCTCACAGCCCGTCGCCCAGAGCATTGCGCTGACGGGGCAAGCTGAGGCTGCAGGGGAGGAGGAACAGCAGGGGAGGGGCTGGGGGCTAGCCTCCCGGGCCAGGAGCTCAGGGGCTAGGCAGGAGGGTCCCGCGGGCCGGATGTGGCCCGCAGGCCGTAGTTTGCCTACCTCTGGTCTAGAACAGCAGTCCTCAAACTGTGGGTCCTGACCCTAAAGTGGGTCACGACCCTGTTTTAATGGAGTCGCCAGGACTGGCATTAGACTTGGTGGGGCCTGGGACCAAAGCCCAAGTCCCACTGCCTGGGGCTGAAGCCAAGGGCTTAGGTGGTGGGGCTCAGGCTACAATTTCCCCCTCCCAGGGCTGAAGCTCTTGGGCTTTGGCTATGGCACCCACCCAGGACGGTGGGGCTCAGGCTTCAGCTTTGGCCCCTTTGCCTGGGGCAGCAGGGCTCGGGTGGGCTCAGGCTTCGGTCCCCCTTCCTGGGGTCGTGTAGTAATTTTTGTTGTCAGAAGGGAGTTTGAGAATCGCTGGTCTAGAAAAATATAAACGCCTTCCTCAACAGGTGAAGCCAACAATACCTTTCTACAATCAACTGACAGGAAGGGATGTCACCACACTTTAAAAGTGAGTTCATCATTTAAGGGACTCCACTTTAGATAACCTGTGGAAAAAGACATTCTTTCCCAAGCTTGACTGGAGTGATGCCTGGCAAGGAGATAAGTATACCATCACATTAAATTGATTCCATTAAGAGAGTGTGAATATTCAGACAACATTCAGAACAATCTGAATATCAGAAAGTTACTCCAAATCTGGATAGTTACCCAGACCACCTTAAAAAAAAAAAACACATAGTAATGAAATCTTCATTGTAAATTCAGTCTGTTGGAACTTTACTAATGTCACCGAGTGGCCAGCAAAAAGCCAACAGCAGAATCTCCATAGGATATATATAACTCTACAGTTCCAAAACACAGATTTTACATTTTGCTGTAAGAGATCTGGGTAAAGGAATATCAAGCTTTTCATTTTTAGATTGCTATTCCCAAGCCAGCAGTGTCAGAAACCACCACTGCTGTTTAGTATATTATGTTAAATGGTCTTGGTGGGCTTAGTATAGTTCTCTGCCGACAACAGAACACACAAAGGCACCATTGTAACTAGTACCCTTGTTATTAGCCCAACTAGTGACTGCATGCTCATTTATTCCTTGATGAGTGAACTATTGTCTCACTGCCAAGACGTGGATCTTCCATAACAAGACTGAAACACACCTGTAAAAAAAAGTATGAGGTAGCTTGTACTGCTAATGCTGTATTAGGATTTCAGCCTCCACAACTTCTTCTCTAACATGATGTATTTAGCTATGTAACATTTCTATATTATATATAGTCAAACAAATTGGAATACCTGACCTGGTTTACTCTCTGCTCTAAAGCACAAACTAAGATGAATCCAACCCCAAACATGCTGAATTTACACCATCCAATTGCATACTATACCACCAGCTCATCTTCTGCCTGACACTGACCATCCCCCTGCCCCAATTATAGTTCTTATCAACTTGCATTATATATAAAACACATAAGGATATACCTTTAGGTAATAAACTCAACTTTCTAGTACAAGCAGGATCAATCATCTGAAAGAACTGAAATACTAAATGAAAATATTTAACAGCTAACAATCTCTATTATGCAGACAGCAACATCATCATCTAGGGAAAGAACAGCAAAGTAAAAATAAATTTCCCATTGGTCAGATATTTTGTTCACTGTCCAGGTACAGTTAACACAAGCATCCATAGAAGAGAGAAAAGAATGTTTGACATCCACAAGTCAGTCCTCTCTTTAACAGAATAAAGCAATATAAAATGCAGGCTCCTTTCCTCCTACTGAACTATTATGGAAGAGAACAGTGATTTCATTAAGAGAAAAATTAATGAAAACCTGAAACTGTCTCATCACGCATTACTCTCTTTATGGGCATATAGTGTTCCAAAATGTGCAGTTCAAAGCTCAGAATGATCAGCAAATCTTTCCCAAACAGAAGGCTACCCAGGCTGTGGCCCAGCAGCTGAAACAACTGCTACCAAGAACAGTTTCTACACCTTCAGAAAAATCAATTAAAGTATTTGTAAGTTTAGTGCTTATGAAAATTTCAGAGACGGCTAGATCTGGAGTGTGGGGATGTAAAGTTCCATGAGAGGGTAAGGGTCACGATGGGACACTTGCAAGGTAATAAATCATGGCCTTATGTAAAGCCCCCTGGTGGTTATATAAGATGAGGCCTTATGTAAGGCCCCCTGG
>NW_020664447.1:77891251-77945194 GCF_002925995.2 Terrapene triunguis
TATGTAAGGCCCCCTGGTGGTTATATAAGATGAGGCCTTATGTAAGGAACATCTGAACCAATCGGTGTGGGGCTGTACATGTGATAAACACATGATTCTCCTTCTTGTCCAATCGGTAGATGTGTGATTATAGCCTAATTATGTTATGTAATGTTAAGAAAGACTATAAAAGAAAGCTTGTAATAAACAGAGTTTGAGTTCAGCTTGCAACCACATTGGTCGTGTGCTTTATCTGCTCCCCACACTGGAGTTTAAAGTGGTCTATATCCACATAACAGGTACAGCAAAGGCAACTGTAGTGAAAATTTCCTCACAAAGTGATCTTCATTTTTACTTTTAAGTTCCTCTAAGATGGTCTGGTTTAACTTCACTCTTGTTCAATAGAGTGCCTCACTGAAGCCCCATGTAGCAGGTATGTCATGAGGGTCCACTGTTAATTCAATGGATCACAACCACAACCAAAATGCTATAGTGGAAAGCCAAAAGGGAACTTTTCCTATTTTTCACCAATAGAAAAAATTTCTGACAGCATTATGTTCTACATGTGTTACACTTATTTTAAGATATCCCTGGTTTCTACCTTGTGCTACAGATTAAATATTAATTTTCTTTTTCTTTTTTAAACTAAGAACTCGCCTTTCTTTCCTCTCCAACTCCCATCCAAATGTCTGTACAAGGAATTAAACTTTGCTTTCCTTTGCAACACATACCAGCCTCTGAATATCACCAAGTCTGAACGCAGAAGATAATCCATTTTGTAATTTAGTTAAATTAATTTTAACAAAGATAAGTCCCCTGAACAATTTTGCAGTGCTTGAAAAATACATCCTTTGAGCATTCCATCAAGAAAAATATTAAATCTGCACAATGAAGTCAAAAGGTTTATGTGGAAATGTACACTTAAGTACACAATGATCTCCCAATCTCCAGTGAGGCTCTCAGTCCCACATCAGGCAGAGGCAACATCTAGGGATAGAGCCAGCTGCTCCTACTAAGTGCAACACAGTGACCAAAAAAAAGCAACAATATCTGCTGGCTGTAGAAATAAGATGTTCATCTGCATTCTCAGCCAGAAAAGGGGTTGGGAACCTCACCTTCCGAAGAGAAGGTTTCAAAGGACATTAATATTTTCTAGTGAAGGCAGCTCCCTTTCATTGTTTCTTGAAGTACAAAAAATTGTACAGATTCTCTCTTTATTCAGATGCAGCAACTAGAATCTTTTATTGCACTGCAGTTTCTATAATTTAACAAATGTTAATTTTTAGGGCTGTCAATCGCAATTAACTCATGTGATTAACTCCAAAAAATTAATCATGATTAATCAGTTTTAATCGCACTGTAAAACAATAATAGAATACCAACTGAAATTTATTATAAAATATTTGTGGATATTTTTCTACATTTCAAATATATGGATTTCAGTTACAACACAGAATACAAAGTGTACAGTGCTCACTTTATATTATTTTTTATTACAAATATTTGCACTGTAAAAAAGAAAATAAATAGTATTTTTCAATTCGCCTCATAAAAGTACTGTAGTGCAATCTCTTTATCGTGAAAGTGCAACTTACAAATGTAGATTTTTTTGCTACATAACTGCACTCAAAAACAAAACAATGTAAAACTTTAGAGTCTACAAGTCCACTCAGTCCTACTTCTTGTTCAGCCTCTTGCTAAGGCAAACAAGTTTGTTTATATTTACGGAAGATAATGCTGCCTGCTTCTTATTTACAATGTCACCTGAAAGTGAGAACTGGTGTTCATGTGGCACTTTTGTAGCCAGTTTTGGAAGGTATTTACGTGCCAGATATGCTAAACATTTGTATGCCCCTTCATGCTTTGGCCACCATTCCAGAGGACATGCGTCCATGCTGATGACGGGTTCTGCTCGATAACAATCCAAAGCAGTGCGGACTGACACACGTTCATTTTCGTCATCTGAGTCAGATGCCACCAGCCGAAGGTTGAGTCTCTTTTTTGGTGGTTTGGCTTCTGTAGTTTCTGCATCGTACTGTTGCTCTTTCAAGACTTCTGACAGCATGTTCCATATCTCGTCCCTCTCAGATTTTGAAAGGCACTTGAGATTCTTAAACCTGGGGTCGAGTGCTGCAGCTATCTTTAGAAAGCTCACATTGGTACCTTCTATGCATTTTGTCAAATCTGCAGTGAAAGTGTTCTTAAATACAACAAAATGTGCTGGGCCATCATCTGAGACTGCTATAACATGAAATATATGGCAGAATGCTGGTAAAACACAGCACATTTTTTTAAAGAAAGTCATTAGCATGGAAACATGTCCTCTGGAATGGTGGCCAAAGCATGAAGGGGCATACGAATGTTTAGCATATCTGGCACTAAATACCTTCCAAAACTGGCTACAAAAGTGCCACATGAACACCAGTTCTCACTTTCAGGTGACATTGTAAATAAGAAGCAGGCAGCATTATCTTCCGTAAATGTAAACAAACTTGTTTGTCTTAGCAAGTGGTTGAACAAGAAGTAGGACTGAATGAACTTGTAGACTCTAAAGTTTTACGTTGTTTTGTTTTTGAGTACAGTTATGTAGCAAAAAAAAAAATCTACATTTGTAAGTTGCACTTTCACGACAAAGATCGCACTACAGTACTTTTATGAGGCGAATTGAAAAATACTATTTATTTTGTTTATCTTTTATACAGTGCAAATATTTGTAATAAAAAATTATATAAAGTGAGCACTGTACACTTTGTATTCTGTGTTGTAACTGAAATCAATATATTTGAAAATGTAGAAAAACATCCACAAATATTTATAATAAATTTCAATTGGTATTCTATTATTAACAGTACAATTAATCATGATTAATTTTTTTAATCGTTTGACAACCATATTAATTTTCTATTTTAAATTTAACATGATTTTAAAAATTAATTACAACTACAAATTAAATAGTTGTCTTATAATGGGGCAGCCAATAGAAGAACAATAGCCTCCATCATTCTTGGGGAGAAAATGCTGTAATCTACAGCCACTGGCCCTTTGGTGTGAGGAAGAATTAAAGTAGCGTTCCAGCATTTCCACCTGCCATAGAGCACTCTTGAGGCCTTGCACTGATCTATGCAGAAACTGCTCTGTAGTGAACTACAAACATGCAGCCAGATGCAGCTGGGAAGAAAAAAATCAAACAGGAAATCCAATGAATATTCCTTCAAAAAGCCACAAAGTATATTTATAAAGAAAATATAACAAAGAATCTCATAGTGAATGACTAAACTATATGACTCCCTCTTGTGCTTATTATACAACATTTCAGTGCAGAAAAAAACCAAACCCAACATTAAACCACGAACATTTGGACTCTGTTCACCCTTCAGTGCACATACAATGCCCATAAATGTTAACAGAAGTTACACGCACACATATCCAGGAAAGAAGAAAACTCTATGTACAAAAGTTCTCTTTGGAACAAACTACCTCTTAAAAGAAAAGCTACTTAGATATTAGGCTACTGATTTCAAAATTTCCTGCTCTTTATAAGTAGCATTCCAGGGCCTAAATATACCTTTCAAGTCCATCTGCAAGAATTTTTCCCCCTTAACTATTTTTTAGTTATCAAATTACACACATTTAAAAAGGTGTCAGTTTGGTTTATAGGTCCTGGCTAACATGCTCAAGGGTTTATTTTTGTCTGCTCAGCCTCACACCTGTTTTTGCTTATCAAACCAGACTACAGTTTAGCTTGTAACAGCTGTTAAATGCAGAAGTCTGCCTGTTCTTCATGTGTATCCAAGACTAATCACTTTGGGAAGGGTTTAGAAATATGCTCTTATGAGAATACCCCATTTATGGAGAAGCTAGTGAAACAAAGCAGACAACCACCAGTCAAACATTTAAATCTGCATGCACATGAAAAGCAAATCTGTTTTAATGACTACCAACCTTATTTGTGAAGTAAACCAAGTATCTAAGTGACTGCTCCATTAACCCACTAAATTCCTAAGAGTCACTAAAGAGGCACATTGTGCAAGCTAAAACCAATCCAGAATGAAGGGGTTAAAATCTTTTTACTTCACTCAATAGTCTCATCCTTCCTTCTAATGTTTGCAGTCATCATCAAAACACCTTCTATTTTAAGATGCCACAAGTTCTGCCTTCTGTGGTGGTGTAGTTATCAAGAATGTGGAAGAAGTTGGAAGACTGGTTTGTATTGTTAGGGGCAAGTATCAAATTCAAAAAGATTAGCCTGAATGTCTAAATCCTGGTCACACTGGCCAGCTTTAATACAAATTTCTACACTAAAAACATGGGAAGTACTAAAGGAAATAAGTGGTGCATGAAATCAAATATTGTATTCCCCTTTGAAAAGCATGCAACTTACACTCAACATAGAGTAGCACCCTTTATGGTTAGGAAGCAAGAACACTTTTATTATTAATTCATTTCTGGCCCTACTCCCAGTTCCATTTCCACAGGCTTATAACTTCCAAAATCATTCACCATTTGGATCAATACTTTCAATGCTAGACTTCTTCCCAAAAAG
This sequence comes from Terrapene triunguis, assembly GCF_002925995.2. Taxonomy (NCBI): domain Eukaryota; kingdom Metazoa; phylum Chordata; order Testudines; family Emydidae; genus Terrapene; species Terrapene triunguis. The sequence continues at coordinate 77,895,774 of NW_020664447.1, forward strand.
TGATTTTTGTGCGTGTGTAAAATTATACCAACATTGCTATTGGTTTTTCTGATTTATGAAAAAGGATTTTTTGTTTTGGTTGTGGACAGAGATGGCAGTGTCAGGAGTCAGGTTGCAGGACTGCTTGGACAACAGAGCCCAGCACAGGTAGGGGTAAGGCCAGGATAGGATGGACTTTGTGGGGTGCAACCCCTGCTCCCCTGGAAAGCCCGAGTTTTCCACGACCCCATCTTCATCCCAGCTCTACTCACTACCCCCAAGGTCCCATTGCTTCCTCTTAGGGTTTCCCACCACCCTGCATTCCCTTACTTCTTTTTTTTAGAGCTGGTCTATCTCCAATCAAAACCATTGCATAATGGGAACTAGCACAAACCCCAATGCAAACGAAAATGACTATTAATATTTGATAGCGTACAGCCATTGTAGCCCAATGCATCAATGGCAAATGGAATGAGTAAAACCTGGGAATCAAAAATTCCTAAATTCCAAACCCAGATCTGGCAATGATTCACTGTGTGATCTTAGGTGAGTCACTTAGGCCGAGTCTCTGCTAGAAAGGATTTGCTGATACAGCTATAGCAGCAAAAAACAAAACAAAACCCCTCTTAGTGTAGATGCAGCTTATACAAACAAAGATGTGCTTTTGTTAGTATAGCTTATACCATTACCCCAAGTGAAAAAAGTTATACCAGCAAAAGCAAATTTTACTATACATTACTATATAAAAGCTTCTAGTGTAGATCTGGCCTAGGTCTCATTTTCTTCCTTTGTAAAACTGAACATCAAATCATGCTTGTTCTGTGCTTTGGAAACAACTTTGATGCCCAAGTACGTGTTTCTTTTCTAGAATCAGTAGATAAAGTTTATTTGAATATTTTTGCTATTACATATACTAGGGCTATCGATTAATCACAGTTAACTCATGCGATTAACTTAAAAAAATTAATCATGATTAAAAAAATTAATAGTGATTAATTCCAGTTTTAATCGCACTATTAAACAATAGAATACCAATTGAAATTTATTAAATATTTTGGATGATTTCTACATTTTCATATATATTGTATTCTGTGTTGTAATTGAAATCAGAGTGTATATTACTCTTGATTACAAATATTTGCACTGTAAAAGATAAACAAAAAAGAAATAGTATTTTTCAGTTCACCTCATACAAGTACTGTAGTGCAATCTCTGTGTTGTGAAAGTGCAACTTAAAAAAAAAATCTACATTTGTGTTACATAACTGCACTCAAAAACAAAACAATGTAAAACTTCAGAGCCTACAAGTCCACTCAGTTCTACTTCTTGTTCAACCAATTGCTAAGACAAACAAGTTTGTTTACATTTACAGGAGATACTGCTGCCCTCTTCTTATTTACAATGTCACCAGAAAGTGAGAACAGGCATTTGTGTGTCACTTTTGTAGCTGGCATTGAAAAGTATTTTGGTGCCAGATATGCTAAACATTCACATGCCCCTTCATGCTTCTGCCACTATTCCAGAGGAGATGCTTCCATGCTGAGGACACTCATTTAAAAAAAATAATGCGTTAAATAAATTTGTGACTGAACTCCTTGGGGGAGAATTGTATGTCCCCTACCCTGTTTTACCCGCATTCTTGCATATATTTCATGTTATAGCAGTCTCGGATGATGGCCCAGCACTTTGTTCATTTTAAGAACACTTTCACTGCAGATTTGACAAAATACAAAGAAGGGACCAATGTGAGATTTCTAAAGATAGCTACAGCACTTGACCCACGGTTTAAGAATCTGAAGTGCCTTCAAAAATCTGAGAGGGACGAGGTGTGGAGCATGCTTTCAAAAGTCTTAAAAGAGCAACACTCCGATGAGGAAACTACAGAACCCAAACCACCAACACAGAAAATCAACCTTCAGCTGGTGGCAAGTGACTCACATAATGAAAATGAACATCCATCGGTCCGCACTGCTTTGGATTGTTATAGAGCAGAACCCATCATCAGCATGAACCCATGTCCCCTGGAATGGTAGTTGAAGCATGAAGGGACATATGAATCTTTACTGTATCTGGCACGTAAATATCTTGCGATGCCAGCTACAACAGTGCCATGAGAACGCCTGTTCTCATTTTCAGGTGACATTGTAAACAAGAAGTGGACAGCAGTATCTCCTGCAAATGTAAACAAACTAGTTTGTCTGAGCAATTGGCTGAACAAGAAGTAGGACTGAGTGGACTTGCAGGCTCTAAAGCTTTACATTGTTTTATTTTTGAATGCAGTTTTTTTGTACATAATTCTACATTTGTAAGTTCAACTTTCATGATAAAGAGATTGCACTACAGTACTTGTATTAAGTGAACTGAAAAATACGCTTTCTTTTTTTTTTTTTTTTTTTTGTAATTTTTTTTATTAAAAAATATTTTAATTTTTTTATTTTTTTTTTTGTCGTAATTGAAATCAATATATTTGAAAATTTAGAAAACATCCAAAATATTTAAATAAATGGTATTCTATTATTAATCGCGATTAATCACATGATTAATCGCGATTAATTTTTTTAATCACTTGACAGTCCTAACATATACTAAAGACTAAAATTAACCTAGAGCTCTTTTCAAAGAACAAAATCCATAATATGCGTCTGACGAAATGTGTATTCACCCACGAAAGCTTATGCTCCAGTACATCTGTTAGTCTTAAAGGTGCCACAGGACTCTCTGTTGCTTTTTACTGATCCAGACTAACACGGCTACCCCTCTGATACTAGTATATTCTCTTGGAACCCTAGGTGCCAAACAAGTTGAAAATCTCACTAGTGCATTATTGCTGAATGCCAGTTAATAAATACACTGGGCCAGATCCACTATTGCGATATGGCTGCCATGTATTACCCCAGTGATGCAAAACGGCTGTAAATCCAGCTTAACTTGTCAGTTACAATGGGTTTATGGCTGCCTGGGTGTTGTTGGAGTGGCACAAAGCAACTGGAACATACCAGTTAATCTGGCCCCATATATTTATATATCACTTTTCTTTCCAAAGGAAACCAAAGTGCTACAAACTAATATATAAATTATATATGCATAAAGGGATCACTTCACCTACCACTGAAATGCAGTCTACCTTATGGTGAAATGGCAGCTGTTTAATGATTCAGCTGCATTATACAAAAGTTTAAAGCAGGAAGAAAAGCATGCCACTGAGGAGTTTCAGGTGAAGGGAATCTAGCCAGGACATTTGTGTATTTGCAAAAAGGGCCATGGGGATCTTTGATGATCACAAGTGCCCAGGACCTTAGTTTTAACAACTAAATAAAAAAAACAAAACAAAAAACAAAAAACCACCACTCCCATTAGTAAACACCCTGTTGGAGGAGTATTGAATTAATGTTAACTCAGAGGGAAGGGTGCCATCTACTGAATCATCTAAACAACTTCCACGGAGTCCTTCCATCTAAAATATTAACATATCCCAAACCAATCAGAAACCGGCTGATCGGCTGATCACTACCACAAGGTATTACAGTTGGAATTATTAGGTAAATTCACACTTCTGAATCAAAGTAGTACCGCGTCAATCTTTATACAAATACAAATATATTACTAAGCAGAATAGTGAAGTCTGTGTGATCATGCACAGGCGATTCCCCGATTAATGCTGTTCTAAAACCAGTTATTGATTTAGTGTAGATAATCTGCCTGGAAAGCCACACCAGTTTCTTCTCCCAAAGAAGAATTTTTCTGGCATTTTTCTATCCTAGCACAATTTACAACATGGTTTGCAAATGCATAACACAAACCAGTTTATTAATTACAAAACTATTTTCAGGGCAATTTTTAAATACTGAAGAAATATAAAAGATCTTAAAATTCAATACATACTGAATCAAAACAACAGCCAAGTCTAAACTGAGATTGTTTGCTGCTTGTCTGGTTTTTGATCAGACACATGGCTGCTGTGCGCACACATCACTAAGTTAGAAGTCAGGGATTTTTATTTTTAGCAACACAAGCTTGTTGCAAGATGAAGTTCCACATAAAAGATCTCAGCTAGATTTCCTTGGGGGGGGGGGGGGGAGAAGAGAGAGGAAGAGATAAAAAGTGAACTGAGTTAGACATTCTGTAATGGTCACACTTGAACAGATTTAATATTCCAGTTTGGGTGCCATGCAATCATAATGATCATCAATGAGAAGCAAGGTTCCAGGTACCTGGGAACATAATGTGGTACAGCAAGGACTACCAGAACTAGAGAGCCAATTCTGGACATTCACATTAATCTAAAGTTCAAATGACTTGAACTAGTTTCCACATCCTCTCCCCTTTACACAAGTTGACTTAGATCACAAGAAACAAAGCTAATCATATCAATCAGTTAACGTTTATCAAACAGCTACCAAAGAGATAACTCCCTGAAATATTATTAAAAAATTCAGATGTTCTTTTCCTTGCCAAAACATTTAAGCAATCACTTGCAACTTAGACACACACTCCCCACTGTTCTATTTATACTTTACATTATAACATTGTATTCTACATAGAATCTTATACAACATCATACTTATCACAGTAGTATCAGTTTATGCATATTGGCCAGTCACTGCAAAGAAATTCTGCAACATATTATGTGCAGACAAGTCCATTATGTTTAGTCCCTTTTCTCAGCAAACCATGCTTTAGCTCTGGCCTTAGGTTTATTTTAATAACTAAGGCCCTGATCATGGCAAACACTTATGCACATGCCTAGCTTTACTACTATGAGTAAACCCAAAAGTAAATCCAATTAAATCAACGTGACTAAGTAATGGTAGTAAAATTAAGCACACACAGGTATTTGCAGGATCAGGGAATTAGGCTAGGCTTGCACTTAATGCGGCATGTACAGTACAGACAGCACATGCCAGCTATCACACGTAAAATAGCAGTGTAGACCATGAGATGTGGCTTAGGCGAGTAGAGTGCCCTACATGCCTGAACCCCCAGAGTATGCACCCTACACAGCTCTCTATATGCCCAAACAGTGCCTCCCATGTCTACACTGCTATTTTTAGGAGTGTAGTGTCCTGCTTTCTCCACCACAGTAAAGGCTCCAGCAGAGGGGAAGGCAGCAGGGAAAGGCTTTGGCAACTCCCTGACATGAGCTTTTCCTCCCTGCCTCTCCACTGCCAGAGCCTTTCACTGCAGTGTATAGATACATGCATAGTGCCTGTACTCTACATGCCACCAAGCACTAATCATATTCATACTGTGCTAGTAATTCATTTTAAAATCATTAGAACTACTTGAGCAAGATAAGATACTACTTAGCATGACTAAAGTGGCATTATATGCTCCCTTCCATAACACCTCCCCAGACAGAAGTGTATAGCTGGCAGTGCAGCTGTGGATTGCCAGCTATGAGTAGCGCAGGGGGAGGTTTGGCAGTGCACAGAGTTGACTTCACTACCCTTCTATGAATTTTGTCCCAAAACAAGGAAGGAGGAAAGAGCCCACCATTCTCCGCTAGAACACTGCTCCCATGATGCTACTCAGCTCCAAAGGAGTATCGTTTCCTTTGATGACCATCCATTATCTGTCAAAGAACTGCATTTTCAAAAATTATCTCTAAGTGCATTAAGCACTAACAGCAGTTGGCAAGTTGACATTCTGATGGGAGTAAACCTATCTAACCTCTTTGAACAAGAAAACCATGAGCAGAATTTTTTAACTTTTGTTAACTGAAAGAAAGTAGTTAATAGAAACTGTTTGAAAGACCAGACTATTCCTTAGTTTTATCAATGTCTTTCAACCTCTCCTACTTCCAAACAGATGCTCTTTGTCTACAATCTCCTGTTGGAAACCCAGGAGTGTCACGTGCTCCTTATATGCGAATAATGCCATAAGCAGCTTTGATGACTGGATATCAAGTGCTTCCTTGGCAATGACACTCCCAATATTGATTATGCCTATATGCCAAAGTAATATTTCGCTACTTTGTGACAAAGTCATTTAAAGGATTACATCAAAAATTTGATGAGAAATGTATACAAAAACTTTTGTATCATATCTCCACATTTCCATTTTGCTACTGGATGGACACAGTTGTATTTAAAAAAAAAATCAAAAAACTATATTACACTAAAGAAAACCTATTACAGAGCAGTGCATATATGACATAAATGAAAGACACTTATAGAATTAAGTTTCTCCTACTTTAATTAAAATGATTGTTTCACTTTGTTTCCTGTAAATTCTGTTACATTTTAACAAACCTATTAAAATATGACATCTCAGCAATAGACAAACATAAGTGAGAAGTTATATGTAATGACTCATATTTTCAGTTTTTCTAACAGCAATAATTTTTTTTAATCATTTAATGTCATTGTTTTACCCCTTTTCTCTCAAAAGCCCATAAGTGCAATATATTCCATACATTAAATTTAAGCTGCTTACCTGAATGACTTTGTAGAAATAGGCATACTGTCTAGCTGTATTTTTATATTGGCTGAAGACATCATGTATGGCCTGAGTTGACTGAAGATACTGCACTTCATCTTCTTCAAAATATAGAGGGGTATCATATTCACTGGGGAGAGTTTGGATGTATGGCAGCCAGAAAGAGTTAGGATTGGCTCGTTCACAAAGAAGATGGAATGCCAATGTGATATTGCCCATTGCCTGGAGAATTCGGTCTTGAGAATACAAGGACCCTGAATTAACCATGAAGATTAGTAAATGGCTGAACGAATTGCCTTGAAAATAGTTATACTAAATTTATTTTAAATTAATATAATTAAAAACTGCGCATGCGTATTGTACCAAATAGAAGTGTCTGGGGTCACCAGTGTACAGAAGTGCCTGAGATAGGAGATGGTTATCTTGAGTGCCTGTCATACAGCTATGTGGTATCTTTATGACATTAGGATACATTTTTGTATGGTTAAAAAAAGATTAATCCAAATTAAGATATCAAAACATAAGCAGCTGACTATCTACATTTATAGCACATTTCATCTCCACACGCATTAGAAACTACCGAAACACATCAGGAATTCCATCACCACTGAAATGCATCCACCCTCTGAGGTGAGAATGGCAGCCAGGCAGATACCTGGTGCATGGGGCAGGGAGGGAGATGGGAAAAGAGGAGAAGGCGGCAGAGGGAGGAATGGAAGAGGGAAATTAAATTCTGGTCATTGATACTTCAAGATTCTAGATACTGAAAACCTGATGTTTAGACCGCTATTCCATTCCCAAGTCAATTTGTAATGCTGTATCAAAGAAACTCTTCCCATTGCACATATTTATAAGGAACCTCAAAAATTGCTCTTACCTAACACTGAATTTTTAGCTGATTCAACTGTCATCAGCAACTTTCTAGGAACCCAAAGAAACAACTCTTCTGCCTAGAGGGGGGGAAACAAAAACAAAACAAAAAACCCAAGAAAGTTCAGAAATGTAGTTACTGTTTCACATGAAATATAACAAAAGGCCTGTTACTCTAAAATATCTCAAATATACATGTAAGAAAATTAAGAAACTTAAAGGTTTTCCTGTCTTTTTTAAATCCTAAAGTTATTTTGCACCAAGACTCCTCACCCATCCACTACCAAGTAAACTTAAATGCTATGAGAACTTCTTACATTATGATATTACATTACATTGTGACTTAAAGCACATAGGTCGAGCCACTACTTGATTTAAAACATCATGTATAAATATTACCTTAACAATATAATGTTAAAATGAATTTATCTAGGTTACAAAGTCAAGCACTCAATACTTAGGAAGTACCCAAAATTAAGATGACTGCACCACCTTAATTCTTCCCCCTCATGTGTATGTGTTATGATGCCATCTCTAATTACATAGTATGTGATCACAGGACCCTTGACTCTTTTAGTGCATGGGATGGAGGAAGCTGTTCAATATTTTATCCTCATCATTCAATTAGTTACCCTTGCTTTATTAACTACACACCATCTAAATCCGGTAATGAATATGGAAATATTCATTTCCTTGGTGTCCTTGCTATGGCATTTTTCAGCATAGTATCTGAGTGTCTCACGCACATTAACAATGGTCTCCACTGCAAGATAATAGAGCATTATTATCTGAATTTTACAGTTGGGAAACATACAGGAGAGATACCCTTTACCCCAATGGGCTTGCAAACTAAGAATGAGAAAAATACAATTTTGATATATACTGTACAAGGTGACCAAAAGATGGATTTAAAACAAATCAGTGTTTATTTAAATTCACCTTCAAATAAATATTAATATTTGGTTTGGCAAACTGATGCAATTAAAAATGTGTATTTTAGGAAGGAATTTGAAAAAATAAGTGAAAACCTGGTACCCTGGGGGTAGGCAGGGAGTAGCAGAAGGGAGTATGTAGAATGAGGCATAAAGACACAAGGAATGGTTAGCTAAATGGTTTGGGCAGAATAAATAACCCAACTAAGGATTCATAATTAACGCTTTTACACAACCCATCAAACAACTGCCCAATATTAAAGAACAATACTAAATGTCTATTGTAAATTTTCTCTTATATATATAGTTTACAATATATTTATAACAGTAGTTCCAGTAAAGTGAACTCTACATTGGAGAGAGAGAAAAGAATGGTTTCAATGTCCTGCTGTCACATTTTCAATACATTTACAGACATGATTTTCTAATACGATCAAATGTTCATACGTTCACCTTTATCTCTCTTGTTGCTTTCAAACCAAAGCCCTCTTCTTCAAAATTTGCTAATTCAAAACCCTCTGTGGATGCTCCATTTTCAGTGGCCCATTTCATTAGTTCAGGAAAATAGTCTTCTCTTTTTCCATCAAAGATAACAGACAAACCTATATGCACAATTTATAAAAACACAGAAATGAGAGGATCTAACAGGCCACAGAGGGTCAATATAAACCACATGTAAATGAAAAACTCCTAACTATCCCACAGCTATCCTTTGAAGAGGTTGGATCAGAACTGGTCTTTGTTAAAAGTAACTCAGTAATGTTCTACAGTCATATCCAATTTTAGTCAACCTAAACATTGCCACATTTGCTTACCAGGCACCTTCGAAATGGCAAATCAAACTAGTCTGTGAAAGAATATGTATGAAAATTCTCTTTTCCTTTTTTCATTTAAATGAGCTGAGAGTAAAGTCATTCCAATGCTAAGTGTTGATGATAACTGCATTGATCAGGACACACAAGTGAATGCGGACAGACCAAGGGATGGATTTAAGTGGAAGGTTCCAACTTTACAGTGGGTAGGGATGCAGTATGTCTGCTCAGTCACCTCCCCGTCATTTCTTAATACCAGGCATTTAATTGGGTCCAGTGCAGAGTTACAGGGCTCCGCAACATATAACCAGCAACTTGGGCTAGATCCTCCTCAGGCTAGCCTTAGGATTCAGCTCTCTTCTGAATCCTCTCACCCTCCCCCGGGTGGGTAAGAGGGTACCAAAGGGGATCCTCGGTTTGTGAAGACTTCAGGTCTCACCTTCTGCTACAGGGTACACCAGCAAAACCCTAGGTCTCATTTACCTCTGGGAACTGGCCATTTTAGCCTTCATAGGCACTAGACATTGGCTATTGGGGAGCCAGCAATTAGCTTGGTCACACCTCTTGCCTCCACCTGGTATCTATTTCCTGCCTAATCCAATCCCAAGATGATCACAATGAAAATGTTCTAAAAAACAGGGTTATTTTAGTTCAATATCTCTGATCAACTGATCTACATAACACTAGTGTAGAATGTATACATTTCAGATATGTGCTAACTTGCACATTTATTCTTATGATCATTTACTCTTGAAAACAAGTTCAAAATGCTCACGTAAACAATTTCCAGCCTTTTTTTGCTATTTTTCTGTACTTTTTACAGAGACAGAAAATCCTCTGTAAAATAACTATGAAGCGCCTTCAAACAAACAATATTTTGGATGCACATAATACTTATTTATCCATAATATTACATGCACATAATAAATTTGTGCAATAGTATTATGGTTAAAAGGTTCTGTATTTTTCAATGAAAAAGTACACAATGTAAAATATTCAAACTCTGATTCCCCCATTCTCAACCCATTCTCAACCCACCCAAGCATCCGTTTCGCTACTAGACCACACAAGTTTAAATGAGCAGAAGTCAAGAAACTCAGTGAATAGCTTTAACTCTGCTATTGTATATATACATTGTGGTAAGATATAAGGCAGGGTATCTATTACATAATACTAGACAATGGGACCTAACACCAGAAAACAACAGCAGTCAGAGAGGGAAGAAATATAATTCAAGTTCATCCCGATCCAAATACATGATGAAGTCACTCAAACAGTATCAGTTTAATCTTTGATATGCCTGTTGTCAGGAGGTGATGTTTAAAAGCCTAAGCTACTTTTAACAATGTGAGGTTTTTATGCATTAGTCAGTATCTATTCTTGTAGTTCTTGTAAAATGAATGACAAGTAAAATACCTACTGAATGCTAAGAGGTACAGCGATGACCACCATAAAAAGAACGGATTATTTATACTAAACTTGAATAAAACATTTTAATAGTATATTCCCAGATAAAAACTAAATTAATATAGAATTAAAGTTGAGTACAGATCAGTGATTTAGGGTAAAACATATAAGAAGAATGTTTCAATTATCTGAAAACAATCACCAGGAAATTCAGAGTAAAGTTTAACCTTCAAACACATCCAAACTTGTTAAGGTATGGAAATGCACAGTTAATGCACTCAAGCAATTTAAACTCTACCCAGTAGTAATGTCATGAAATATCCTTACAGTTATGATTAGTGCATAATATGGTTTGTAGTCCCAAATTAAATTAAAACAGATTTTTAAGGACTTTTTTTCATTTGATTTTTTTTATTATAAACACACAACAGAAAATAGGTTGATGATCAAGTGAATATTGCTGTTTATAAAGTTAAAATTCAATTTATGAAAAATCACTGTTAAATGCAGTCTGTCATGTCTGGTAACACATTTCAAATTAGAATATGGTATAACACATTCAGTATGATCAACTCAAAATTTTAACTCTTGCAGAGCTACCATGGTCTAGTTGTCAGACAATGGGGTTGGGAATCATGAGTTCTGGTTGAGCTCTATTCCCAAACTGACCACTGCCTTACTGAGGCCTGGTCTACACTAACCCCCCAATTCGAACTAAGGTACGCAACTTCAGCTACGTGAACAACGTAGCTGAAGTCGACGTACCTTAGTTCGAACTTACCGCGGTCCAGACGCGGCAGGCAGGCTCCCCCGTCGACTCCGCGTACTGCTCTCGCCGAGCAGGATTACCGGAGTCGACGGCGAGCACTTCTGGGTTCGATTTATCGCGTCCAAACAAGACGCGATAAATCGAACCCGGAAGTTCGATTGCCAGCTGCCGAACTACCGCGTAAGTGTAGCCAAGCCCTGAGACATTAGGCAAACCACAACCTTCTGATGCCAAAGCTTCCCTGTTTATAAATAGGGATAATTCCTTTGTAACTTGCTATTGCATTCTTAGATGGAAGTATTTTTATTTATTAATTTATTAATCACAAATACGCTCATCTCAAATTTTGTTTGTCCCTTTTGTAGACATTTTATTAACTAAGAATTAACTTCATAATAAGGCTATTTTTAGACAGCGTTCATACATAAATCTCAGATATTAAGTTTAAAAAGATGCATCTGCAAGTGAAAAAAAGCTATTTACGGGTCAGTGCATAAAACTATATCCCATGGCTCGGGTCAGACGATGATTATACCACAACAGAAAATTAATTCTAGACCATATATTAAATGGGAAAAGCCAAAACTTGCTGAGACAAATTAATAGCCCACCCAAATCTTGTCTACCCTACAATTCAAACCTTCTCTCAGGGTGAGCTAAAACCATAGGTTTAGCTATGTGATTATGTCAGATGAGAACAGCTACTACAATATCCCACACAATAGTTTTGTGTCATTTTGAAATAGAATTCCAGGCACAAACTGACATTATTTCTGTTGTCATACAAAGACACTTATTCTGCCATTAGCATGTTGTCCAGGGAATTATTTCTTTCTTTTTTTTTTTTTTAATTCCTTCCTTCCTAGCAATGTCTGAACTTCTGTCTTAATCCAAAGAGACACTTAAGTTAAACAAAACACTGTACCAGCACTTAATAAGTGCCTAAGCAAGAAGCAAAAAGACTTACTTACAGAAGTCATTTTGACTTCAACTTCCTGTCTTTATGAAGTTTGTCAATATGTTACTTTTCACTAGCAATATCTCCTGTATTTGAATGATTTTCCATGCACTTGTATAGTAGTTTGTATAGATCTCACTGATATGCTACTCCATGATACACAAGTTGCTCTAAATTTTGCTGTTTTTCTATTACCTTTTTGTTTTTTGCGGATTTTCTCAACAAGAGCTCGAATCTGTACATATTCTTCCCATTCCCTTCCAGGACCAGGGGTTGGGCTGCTGCATTCTGGAAGCCAAAAATATCAAAATAAGAATATTTTAATACAATTTAGTCCTTTTATCATCTTGAGAAAGGCCTTGCTTTTATGCTAACTTTAATTGGACCTTACTACCAAATGTCCTTCACTAGATACAATATTGGACAAAACATGTATTGTGTAAACACTATAAGTTTCCTATTCTTTGAAATGCATGTAGTAGAGCTTTCCATTTCTCATATTACTTGCCTCAAAATATGTCACTTTGATCCATTTGTCTATTTTCTAGGAAATAAAAAAGATCCAATAGCTAAAAAAATTACAAAGAAGAATAAAAACTAAAGGGACAGAACCATCACCAGAAGGTTTCTTCAAAATGGAGAAGATCCTTGTAACAAAAATAGATAACAGCAACAATACTTGGGTCAGGTGAAAGATAAACTTACTATTACTATATCCTAATTCCGTTAATAAAATGCTGTGAAATACTATGTGGGTTGGGGCAGGGAGAGAGATTTAACAATAATTTTCTTGCTTTGGACTATATCAACAACCATCCCAGCAACACTATGTAAAGTCATTGTGTCATTTACCCAATTCTGGATGCGACTGAAATGCACACTTAAGTTTAAACAAGCAAAAACTACCTTTCTCAACCTGATTAGAACACTAGACTTTCAGGATTGAAGTATCAAAGCATAGCCCAAAAAAAAAGTAGGCATTAGGGCCTTGTCTCTGCTTGGAAAAATCAGGATACACAATTCATCTGTGATAGTAATGAATGTGTAGAGTAGAAAGTGCAAAAGCAAGCTATAGTGTAGGACTCAAATGGTATTACCACTTCATTGTCTTATCACTCTGAACAATGGTGGCTACAAATCCTAATTTTCTTGGTATAGCATTTGAGTGCATCTAACAATAGGAAAATCAGGACCTGTTTTTCAACAATGGCACAGCTGCAGTGTCACTACCAATGAGAGCTACTGTGGACAGGGATCAGATGCTGTACCGCCATGTCATGAAAACCAGCTGTCTTTCATAACAATGATAAACACACTGAGCTCTTTCTACACTAGCCTATATACCATCAGTAGCAAAAGTGAAACTGACTTTCTTAGTTACTCCTGGGGGCATTCTGCGCCAAAAAATTAAAAATCCTGTGCATAATATCATAAGATTCTGCAAAATTCTGCAAATTTTATTTATCAAAACAACTATATAATCACACCAGTTTCAATTATTTTGGTAATTATTTCAAAATACCTGTCAGCAAGTATGTCTGTAACAATACAGAGACACAAATTCCCCCAGGAGTAGAGAGTTAAAGAAACCCTTATGACAACCCAGTTGTTTCGCTGCTCCCTTGCCCTCCACCCCCAGAGCCCAGCCACAGGCCCCCACCCCCCCTTACCCAGATACCAGAACCCCCTCCCCCCAGAGTCCACTCACTCCCCTCTCCCCCAGAGCCCAACCGTGGCCCACAAAAATGATCCAAAGGGAGAAACAGACTGATGCTGAGTCCCAGGCTTGCACAGAGTTTCCTGCACGCCGACCTCTCCTTCCCTCAGGACATGCCGGGAACTACAGCTGCCAGGAACCCTCTAACTCCCTCCCCATCGCCCCCGGCAGTGTCTTCTATGGGCAAGCTGGGCTCTGCTGGGTCCATCGGCTCCTAGTGGCGGCTAGCAGCACTGCATCCCATTTCTGTGGGGGAAAGGAAATTCTGCGCGCATGTTAATTTCTGCAAAATTCTACATTGTGCAGTGGTGCAGAATTCCCCCAGGAGTACTTAGCGTAAACAAAGCCTATCCAATGGAAGTCATTGGGTGAGCTCAAAATCCTTCAATGGGAGTGTAGGGCAATTTGTAGCTCCAAGCACCACAACTGAATGATGGAGAAGGTTCATAAATAAAGGATACAATTAAAGTTCTCTTTAAAAGGCTGAACATACCAATGAAGAATGCAATTATTTCAAGTTGCATTGTTTCTCCAACAGGTAACCATACTGCTCTGATACCACAAGTTATACTTTAATTCAAAATATTTTCCATTTGTTAATCAGAACGGTATAATCCTCTATGTTTACAATTCAGTAAGATATTTTAAACAAAGATGCTTTGCCAAGTAAGCTTAAGAAGGGTTTTTGGTCTGATCTATTTTAAATGTGCAGGCACATTAGTAAAACTTCAAACTGCACAAAATATTATATATCTGATATACACAAAGTCAAACTAAAATTTTGGTATAGCTGTAGATAAGAGATTGGAATCTCAAGGTGACACTTCCAGGAAACTTAACTAATGCAATACAGTATTAAAAGGGGAAACAGGTCTTTTTTAACTCATCCTACCCCCTCTCCTGCTTTCTACAAAGATGTATAGAAAATTAAACTTACTCTGTAATAATTCACTAATTAGATTCAACATTTCTTTTGGAGAAACTGTTGCTGTAGCTCCTGTACCTGACTTCTGAGTTTTCACTCTGCTCTTCTTCCCCATCTTCCAACTAGAAAGGATAAACAGACAAACTGTAATTCATTACAAGAAGCAAAATATAGTAACGAAAATGTGGAGTAGACAGAGTCCTCTCCTGTTAGATGCTTTAAAGAAAAAAAAAAAAGCAAGCATTTATAGTTATTTCATTAAAGTTTTTGCATATAACTACAGTAGAAGTATACCTTATATAGGGATAGAAAAATACTTTTTAATATGACAAACTGATATGGTGTATCTACATTGTCCTTAAGAAAAAAGCATCCATGATGTGTATTTAGCAAATATAAGGATAAAACAACAGTCATATTATGGACACCAACTATCATATGACAACTTACATTTTACTCTGAATTAAGTTGATACTTGTTTGATTGGCCCAACCAAGTAAAGAGTAATTCAAAATGAACAGCAAGTTAAAAGTTCTACTTCAAGATAAAACTAAGATTAATATTTATGTATGTAACCCCTTTGGAGGAGGTACTCCTGAAATACCACACTGAGCCTCTAGGGGACTCATCCCAAACTACAGTAGTAATGATGACAGTGGTTCAGGACTCTGTTTCCCAGGGTCCAGGGCAGAGGTAGAACTGGCTAGGAACACTACTGGGACCAATCATGAGCCAGGACTCAGAAAAAAGGGGCTGAGTTTACTTTCAGTTGGCTGTGTTTGGAATGTAGCAGGAACAAGAGCTACAGAACCAGGGACAACCCTTCTCCCTCCACATTCCTTCCCAAGGGAAGACGGAGTCCTTTTGGGACAGTGAACAGTGTCATCCCAGAAAAGACTAGAAACCCAGGAGGTTAAGGAGAGACTCAAGGTCAGGCTACCAAGAGCCAGCCTAATTGCACATTGGAATCCAGACCAAAAAGCCAAAAGGACGATCTTACCATCTTTGGTGTGGAAACTTTGTTAAAACACCCTTGTTTATTTTGATATTAAGTCTACCACCGATTTCAGTGCTGCACCAGCTATCGAAGACTGAGCCTAAACTCATCATATGCCTAGGCTGGTGCTGGGAGGGAGCAGGATGGTATGTATTGGCTGTAAATGTTGGGAGGGGTAGAGTTTATGTATTGTTTATTTTGTCTTTTATTATTCTAATCCCTTTATCCATTGTATCCTACCCTGAATTTCCCCAAACCTAATAAAGCCCCGGTTACTCTTTTATTACTCTGGAAGTTGTAATAGCTATTTTATTGTGCTCTGACACGCCTCTATATGAGATTGGGTGTTGAACACAGAGGGATTGTCCCTGGGGAAAATATTCTCTGCACCAGGAGAGGTTTCTTTGGGAGGAGGCACCGGGCGCCATCATAGGTGAACCCAGAACCCATATCCTAGAGGAGAAAAGGGAGAAGATTGCAGCCACACCCTAGGTATAGGTTACATGTACATTTGCTAGAGCTGTCCATCTGTGGCTTAATACAACCAGTTAAGAAAAACATGTTTTTACAACCACAATAACGGAGCCATTGGTCTACTAATTCTTAAGATGATTTTTGAGAGGAACTGGGCTATTGTAGACAGACAGCTGTCTGTAAACTATTTTAAATATGGATAAACTTGTTCCAGAAGGGCAACTTCATCACATCAAAAACCTTAAACTGCTTTGGAAGTTGTAACTAGAGGAAAAGCAGCTTTGAACACACAGTTGGCTATAGGTTTTGTTATGAGTGTGGAGTAGAGAACATCATGTGCATGTTATGAGGATCAGATATATATGTATCTAGTCACAGCAGTTTCATACAAAGAGACATGAAAGTGGTACCACGTACAGCTTATTCATAGGATAATTTAACCTCTCAGAGTACATTAATATACTGTGAAGCTATATTAGTATGGAACATAGTCAGTAATGGGAATCTATTTGCATTTAAAGGACTACTAAAATATAATTCATTACCAAGTATATTATGGACTCCAGCTTCTTCAATGTGATGAAAAAAACAAGAGGCAAATTAAAAAGGTACAGTAAAGCAACAGTATTAATTTCATAGTAGAAAAGATTTGTTTTAAAGCAAGTTTTTATAAATTCAAACCGAAACCGAACCCACAAAGAAGAAAAAAAGTTCTAAGTCAAGACTAACACAGCACCCATCTCAGACTGTGGTGCTGAGGCATCACACCACAAATCTATCGCAAGAACCAACAAATTCTGTGAACAATGTTTTTGGATTGATTGCACAATCCTGATAAATGTGTTTTCATACAAGTGGTTACACTTTTTACAGCAGATTGTTACCAATATATGGTCATGATCTAAATTCTACCCACGTTTTCATTTTCTCCTTTGAAAATGTATTTGTCATGTCCAGACTCTTGTTTTTTGTCATCAGAATGTGTGTCTGGAAACAAAATCTTGCCTGCAAAATTAAACTAGCAAGCCCACTTCACATAACAGAAAAGCAAGCAGTGGACTGTGGTATCTTGAGATATTGTGATAATAAGACATTTCCTTTTATGAAACTCTCCATTTTGATCACAACTATACATTCCTATCCAGTTCACAAATCAGAAAACCATTACTACCCCTCCCCCCAAAAAAGAAAAACTCAGAATCAGTTGTTCAGATCTATTAAATATTGTTCCATCTAATGAAAAAAACCCCAAAACCAACCATGTGCACTGCTCAGCAAAAATAAGAATTTCTACTGAGTTGTCACCACACACATTTATGCGTAGAAGTCTTCTCCAAAACCATCCCAGTACAACTAGCATTTACTAGGAAGAGAACTTCCTAATGGTCTCATTTAGATAACAAAATATTGCTCCATAAGAGAGGCCCAAGACTACATTAATTAGTAGAAGACAGAATTGTAATCCACTTACATATGTCGACAGAACAGTGTATTTACGCAACAGTCCTTCCCAGTCACATGGTTTACCAGCAAATGAGGGACTGCAATGATAGCGTCATGCTGAAGAAAGCCATATAAGAGACAACACAGTCCTTTATTAGGAAGTAGAGAATACGTCTAGCTGATTTGTGGAACTACTTTTATAATGAGAGTTAAATTCAGATTTCACAGGTGATAAGAGATTTAGGATTTGATTAAAAAAATCAATATTATTGTTCTAACACCCTGGAAACATGTAACTACAGAAAATTGATCCTTCCATTCTGATTTAAAATAAAATCTGAATTACACGAGAAAATGTGTACTGAAGATTAATAAAAACCAAAACTCTTTCCAAGAAAAATTAAATAAAGGACCCTGGTTTGCCAATAAGGAAAGACATGCGCCTTAGCAGAATACACATGACAAATGTGGCAGAAACATAAAAGTTGTATGAAAACAGACTAAAATAAGATTTGGATTAGGGCCTACAGATTTGAATGACCACCAATAGCTGTGGTCTAATTCTCTCTCTCTCTCTTTTTTTTAATGTCTCATCTTTCTATCCAAATGATAATTCTGTGCAGAACTAATGAAAGTGTCCAGCAAAAAGAAAATAATACACTGATACACAGTGATAAATAAGCTTGGTTACGTGCCACAGCCACATTTCCAAATAGAGAGTATCAGCTAGCTTGGCAAAAAGAAGCATGCCCAAACAGTGGCAGTGATGGGTTTAACTGATCTTCCCCTCTAACACTGCTGGCAAAGAGAAGCTTTGTTGCATCAGGCTCTGAATTTCTGTCCTAACCACACACAAAGAACATTGCTTTAATGAGTTATAAAATGCTCCCCCCACCCCTTTTTAACAGCTTTTGAAAGAATGAACATTAGACACTTCTACCAAACATTTTCCCCTAAAAGGCACTTAAGTTTGTAGCAATTTCAATTTTTTAAAATAACTGCCTAAAAACAGAATATGTAAGCAACCCGCGAGTCCACTAGTATATAGTTTTATAGAGCTTTTCTGTGTCATAACATTATAGACCTATAGAAATATGGTGCTATGTTTCCATGTCAAGCTCTAAAATATGGACATTTCAAGACAATACTTCAGGACAGACTAACTGTTGTACAGAGTTCAATCACTGGGACATTCTGATGGAGAGTAGATAATGGCACAACTGGCAGAATTAAGGTTCCTACAACAACTGAAAGGGCTCCCCAATACCTATGTAGGAGAATGGTAGAGTTAAATTGCTCTGAGCACTTTTAATGACAAATTTTTGACTGATAATTTTTTCAAAAACGTATTACCTCTTATTGCTGTGGGGAAAAAAATAAATATGTTTAAGTGTTTGTGACACAAAAACAGGCAACTGTCAATAAATGGGAAGGGTGAGAAAAGATTTATAATTTTTAAGAAATCAGTTTATATGTCTATAATGAGCACTACTTATACTTGCAACCACCACCCATGTAGTGTTACTTAGAAGCCACATGTTCACACCTTGTCACTTTTAAGGAGTTATTATAGATGCTCATGTTACTAATCATTACTTCTGCAAAAAGATATCAAGATTAATGACAGACAAGTGAACCTTGCATTAATAGATAATATTTATTACTTCCATCACAGTTTAACCTGCTCATACAGTATAAACCTATGGTTGTCAGCAATGCCATTTCCCAATTCTAGCACTAACCCTGTATCTTCGACCCTTGCTAAATGTCTGTTCAGAGAAGGTACACCTACAGAACTGTAGATGTTTGACTGATTGCTTGAGTAGCACCAGGAGAAGCTTCAAAAATACAGCCAGGTAGATGGGACTTGCATATTCCCTAGTGCCGAGTGGCCCTGTGTGTTCTAACAGTGGAAAAACAGAATATATTTCTGAACAAATTTAAAAATTTTATTAAAGTTAATGTTTGAAATCAAATTTACACAAGTTAAGAGGGAAGATACTGTACATCTGGGGTCGGGCTTGCGAGTATCGGTTACAAGGTTCACGAGGTACATACATATCACATAACCAGCATAGATCCAGATTGGGGTGTGGGAGTTTTTCAACTAGCAATAATCACACCTCAGATTAACCTCATTGGCTATGATACTGCCACTGCTACTACACTTGATCTTAGCCATAAGGCCGAGAACTCAATTCTTATTTAAAAAAAAAAAAAAAGCCTTTAAAAACTGAGGAACATAACTCAATTCCAAGATGAGATTAAAGCAGGTGAGATTGGTCATACTAGATACAGAAACGTGGGTTCAAAAGACAAAACTTTCTGCTGAAAGTCTTCAGTGAGTAAGACAAACTCAATTACATACAAATCACTAACTCGCCAATGCTCCTTTCAATCTCTTTTTACAATGCAATAGTAGTCTCTCTGACTCCAAGCCAGCCATAAAGTTAATCATTTATTTATGGATTACAAACATCAAACAAAATTGTTAAACCATAACTCCTCTTTCAGAATTTCACTTGGTCTATTACTATTTAAAAACAAAAATTAAGAAAAATGTACTGCTGAAAAATAGTTTTACTGTAAAACAGACTCCTAAAAATGACCAAAACAATAATATCTTGTACTGAATATTAACACCAATGGGACAGATTATAGTTGATTGTGTATATCATTTATGAATATTAATATTAATATTAACATACCAACTGGAACTCAAAAAAAAATGCTGTATTAAAGATTCAATAGAAACATATCTACAAGTATACAGCTCTGAGGTAGCTGCAGCACACAGAGCATTCCTTACATTAGCATGCAGTCTAGCTTTTCACTAAACATTTTGAATCTCTGGAGTAATGTTGAATAGACGTCACAATACATATGCCTGGATCCCAAAAAGCTTCTCCCTTCATTATTTACATCTTGCCCAATCCCAACACAAAACAGCTATTTTCCTAAACACTTTCAGACTCATGAGGTGAGACCATGTATTTCCTGAACACAAATACAAGATTTTAGTGTTTTATAAAAGCAGTCAATAATATCCCCTACTACTGCTCAGTTTGGTGAATCACTGCAGTTAATGGGTGGATCGGTTGGGCAAGAAATAGCACGCATTAGGTCTGATTATTACGCCAGATAAATCTAAGTCCCTGGCAATTACCATCAAGCAGCCTCTAGGTCCAAATTACAACAAGCTCAGTATTAATAACCTGTCCAGACAGGACAACAAATAGATAGCAAAGGTCAAAATCTTGGGTAGCACCATAGACTTTGCTGGAGAATGCTCAAAATATGTGGACACTTGTATAGCATGTTTCGGGCCTTTCACCAGCCTCTGTGGTACAGCATGACTTCAAGCTTGCCAAATATTTGTAGAACTACAAATATACCAACTCTGTTGTAAAACAGTGAAACATGGGCACCGAGAAAGGCTAAAGAGCACTAGATTGATGTTTTTGATTCTCATCATCTTTGTCAGCTGCTTCACATTAAGTGGCAG
The DNA here is from genome assembly GCF_002925995.2 of Terrapene triunguis. NCBI lineage: Eukaryota > Metazoa > Chordata > Testudines > Emydidae > Terrapene > Terrapene triunguis. The sequence continues at coordinate 77,917,000 of NW_020664447.1, forward strand.
GACAAGATTAGAAATTAGCATATTTTAAACTGAACCCAACCACCTCCATCAGGCCTGGTTTGGTTTTGGTGGCTTTCTTAGTACGGACACATTATTAGGATGAAAGATCAACAAATTCCAAAGTGTTTACACCAAGGAATACCACTTTATGCCCAGCAATCATGTGGTCGCCAAAAGCTTTGTTGGTGCAGTAAGTCCACCATTGATTGACATGCTGATAGGATATTCAGTTTACCTCAAACATCTAGCTTGAGATCTACCCGAATGGTGCTCAATCTGCAAGGAGGCTATGTCCCTTTGTGATTTGCCATGACAACAATGATACCAGTGTAAGATTCTTCTCTATAGTACATACTTTGAGGCAGAAAAATATTGTGACAATGCCACTACAGTTTTACTCAGTGCTGCTGTGACCAGCTCATAGACAATATAGTTCCTGTAACATGTAAATGCCCACATAAAAGTGCCCATTTTTAACAGAGGGCAATAGAACACCTAATGTTCCCCCATACATGAATGTGCAAAAAAAAAAGCTAAACCTGATTTAAAGGTTAAATAAGGACATTTTTCTAAAGTACGAGGAGAAATGTGTCAAGTGTGTACAACAATAGACCCCAAAACTAACTTCATACCAAAGCTATCACTACTCTGAAAAACAAGGCAAGCACTAATATAAAAACAAATGCAATTCAATAATGCCATAATAAAAATTAAATAAAAAATTAACAGTTGCTTTCCCCTTCACTCTCCCTATTTAATCTCAAGGTCAATAATGCTAGGAATAATATGAATGTGCTTGATAACTAATTCATGTAGGTTTGTACTGTGAACTATTCTAATACACCAGCAACCCTTACTCTTAAAGTACACTATGACCCAAGTGAGGAAATCATTTACCTCTGATGTTTTCATCAGTAGACGGAATAGGCTGTTTAAAAAGATAGCAAAAAAGCTATGCCCACGATTGTAAGTGCTTCCCAAAGTATCGGTTTCTTTCCCTTTCCCCAGTAAGAGGTTTTAAGCAGACTTGGTGGTAACACCATTTAGTCAATGACAGAAGCCCGTACAGCACACTTCAGGTTGCTACTTCAGATATACACTGCAAGATAATTTGCAGCAGTCATGAATGATTTTTTTACCAGTCTATGCATTTGTTTCAATTTTTTTAAACTACTCAACACAGTATCTAAAAGTTTTATTCTTGATGCAATGTTTTAGTTTTGATAATTTAGCCAGAAAACCTCAAGTCAGATACAGCATCTTTTTTTCAAAAAGGTCCTGTGCTTTTACCCAATTTTACAGCTGGGCTGGTGACTGAGGCACAAGGACATCACATGACTTCCTTGAGCTTCAATCAATCCAGCTGTAAAATACATTTGGATTGTTTGGGAACAAATTGCTCGTATGCTTCGTGCTGGAAGAATGGGAAACATGTTTCACCTAATCTACCTGGAAATGTTTCTCTCCAATTCATAGAGTACCAAAACCCCCTTCAAAATAAGTCTACACTTATTAGTAGATAGATAGATAGATAGATCGATCGATCTAGAGAGAGAGAGAGAGGGGAATGGTGACTTCCAAAAGAAAGTGTCCCTTGTGGACCAGTTAAACCTGCCCAATTAAATCGAGTTTTTGTATAATTAAGAAGTCACCTATTAGGTAACATCTTCTACCAAAAGTTCATGTGCTAATATTTAAAACCACTGTAAACACATGCTACTTTTGTCTCCAGATATGAATTCGGCGATTATGAAAGATGCCCAATTAATAGCCCTGGAAACTGAAGTCCTCTGTGTAGACACAAAATACATATAGCAGAGCTGTTTCTACAACTGCAAATTTAAGATCCATAATTCACCACTGCTCTATCTCCAGCAGTGTTAACAGCAGTGCTGGTTGTAGTACAGACAGGACTCGGGTACTTTTACCACATCATCTATCTTTATTCAGAGTCAGATAGCAATACTACAGACACCTGAATCCTGTCTTATACTACTGCCTACTGGGATACTAGCACAGTGAAGTTGCAACATTGTTAAATTATAGGTCCTACACTATAATTGTGTAATTGTAACAATAGTATAAGCTTCCATGGCACTGCCATAGAGCAGTGGTTCCCAAACTGGGGTTTGTGAACCTCTGGGGGCTACAGGGGGTTCTTGGGAAAAAATTCCCTAATGGCGGACAGAGCTGTCCCTAGGGACCCCAGCACAGGGCCAGCAGCCCGGAGCCCCTGGACTTCCAAGAGTAAGCAAATCAAAGCAAGAATATCTATCACACTGAGGAGATTTAAACTTCAAAACTCCTTATAAGAAATGGAAAGGAAGGTGGATGTTTTTGTTTTTAAATTAAATAGGTAGCTAATATTGTTTTTAAAATTATTATGAAGAACAAGTTTAAGCTTTGTTGTAACGTGCATTGTTTGCCTGGACTGCTCAAGACCTGATTGCTTGTGTAGGAGGAACTCTTTGAGTTGGCTTCTTAAATACCTTCATGCTGTTTCACATCTGATACTCCTTTATGAAACATACGAGCCTTGTCTTATAACAGGTTTATTCAAAGTGATACAAGCTAGAAAGTGAGATCTCGGAAGAGTGTTGCCATTTTCGTAATGTAATAAAAATACAGTAATGATAAATAATAATAAATAGTGTGTAATAAGCATGTCATAAAAACAAATTTTATATTTCCAAGATCTCTGCTTTTATAATTTATACTCATGGTAAAGGAAAAATTCCCTGGAAATATTCATTTTTAGGAGGGGGTTTGTGAGACTTGATATATTAGTGAAAGGGGTTCACAGGTTGTTAAAGTTTGGGAACCACTGCCATAGAGTTTGGGAACCACTGCCATAGAGGAGCAAGAAGTAGTTCAGTCTCCATTCTGATGTAGTTATTGGATTCTTTCCCAAGGCTGCCAAACATGAGAAGCAATTGTGCTCACTGTGCTAGTGGGGTCAGTCCACTGGAAACTGAACCGAGACACTCTCACTTGTTTCACACAGACCATCCAAAAACTTTTGGTTATTACCAACCTCGACTTGATGTAATCTGCCAACCTAGAGGCAGAAATGCCTTATATTCATTAAGAGTTTCCTAAGCCATCAATTCCTCTGTATATTACTTTTTTAAATGGTGACCTGAAAATAAACACACACAACATTTTAGTACTTCGTACAAATGCTCTGAAAATGCAGAGAAATAGGTATCTCAGCACACTAGTATTTTTCATTTGCTTTTTCCTTTTACAGCTCCAGAATTGTATTCCTGCTTCACATAACATTAGAGCCTGGTAAGAAAAGTTTTCTCCAATATTGCAGGGATTTTTAAGAGTTCTCTTTTTCAACTTATAACCAATAAAATAAAAGATACAAAACTATGCCACACTGCATAAATCAGTTAATTGAGAGGTCTCCAAGGAACAGATTTAAGGCTAAATATACTTAATGGCAAGGACTACAGCTTATTAGAACTCCTAAGTGAAATGTCCTCAGGTGACTTAATGGCTATTGGGCCTGACGTGAGACATTCTTGTGCCGGTTGATAATTTTTACCTCAACATCTTTCTGTCCATCCTTAGTTAGGATATAAGGAGAAAGTGGCTGAAGTGCTTTACTACTACCTGCCAGGCTGCTTCTTTCCAGTCAATTATTCTGAGCTACCATGCTGGCATCTCACATCTGTCCCTGCCACTGGACAGGTAGCGGACTCAGTCTATCTCAGAGTAAATGTGCTCCTCCCCAATTCCATGGGCCTTTACAGAAATGCAATGGGCTCATCCCAGCTTTGAAGCTCACCATGTCCATGACTTTTACTATATACCCCTGACTAAAACTTGGGGGGGGGGGGGGGGGGGGTGGGCGGGGGGGGGGGGTGTTGGTGGGGCTGGGACCGGCTCCCTACCTGGCTCCTGGGAAGCAGGGACCCCACCTCCTAGCTCCACGTGCTGCCTCCGCTTCGCCCCAAGCCCCGGTACTGCAGTTGCTGTCGCCCTTCTGGTAAGCACCCCAACCCCCAGCTCTGAATCCCCCCTCACACCCAAACTCCTGCTGCTGGAGGGCGAGGGCAAGACTGCCCCAGCAGCGTCCGGTGTGCCTAGCCCAGGGGCTGCCTGAGCTGTTCAGGCGGCCCCCGGGCCAGGTGCACTGGCCGCTGCAGAAGTCACGGAAAGTCACAGAATCCGTGACTTTCTTGACAAACATGGAGCCTTATTAATGATGAACTAAATGTTAACTTTGTTTTAAGATGCAACTTTGTTTAAGATGTTACCTCCCACCTAGTGATCCAAATACAAGTTATTGCTTCCTCTTAAATTGAAGTAAGGGTGGCAATACCATACCATGCCATCCTTACTTCCGCGCTGCTGTTGGCGGTGACTCTGTCTTCAGAACTGGGCTCCCAGCCAGCAGCTGCCGCTCTCCAGCTGCCCAGCTCTGAAGGCAGCAGCAGCAGCGCAGAAGTAAGGGTATCAGTAGTGCAACCCCTCCCCCCCCATAACTTTGCAACCGTTCCACAACTCCTTTTTGGGTCAGGACCCCTACAATTATAACACTGTGAAATTTCAGATTTGAATAGGTGAAATCATGAAATTTATGATTTTTAAAATCCCATGCCTGTGAAATTGACCAAAATGGCCTGTGAATTTGGTAGGATCCTAACTATTAGGTCATGCAGAACTAGAAACACTTCTGAATACAATGGATAGTTGAGATGTTCTTAGAAACCCCCAGGTTAGCTTTCAACAAACTATTGGGCTTATCACAGCAAAAAATAAAGTCAGTAAAGGCCACATATTTAGCATAATGTAATACAAGAAATAATTCATGTGAATTTACAGAGGACTTCTGGGCTTTGGTAAGAATTACAGTACATTCTTGTGTCAATTATCAGAAAAATGTGCAAATGTCAGCCAGTACGTGAAATTTCTTTTCATCCTTTCAGAAGTCACTACTTCTCCTAAGTATGGTGCAAGTGAAGTAATTCTCAAGTCTTAGGTAGTAAAAGAAAGCTTAAGGAATCCGATAGTGTTCCAATCAGCAGGACTGAAGGTTAAAGGATTTTTATTATCATCATCTTTGTTCCAGTGCCACTTCATCATTTCAAAGCATCTGAATACAGAGTGAGCCCATCTCTTAATTTTAAGGCTGTCATCTGCATAGTGGCCTCACCTTTGGTCAACCACAACTGTAGTACTTACTTCCTGCCTGCAAGGACAAGGGGGTTAACTCATCCAAGGCTAGCTTTAATTCCTATCTAATAGGTTGCAACCAGAGGTAACTAATCCATTTTCTCAACATTAGAAAGCAACATGCCTGATCTGCTTTGGTCCTAGAGAACTCATTGTCATATTACTCCAGAATCCAACCACCTCTCAAAGTAACTCTATAAATGGTTTGCCATATACTCCAATATTTCCTAAAATCTGCTATTCTAATTGTTACATTATATCATCCTAATTTAAAACAACTAAACAAATGAATGGCAGTTTAAATGGAGAAACTATTTCTTCATATTTTTAACATTTAGCTATATATGAAAAAAGGAGATGCTAACATTTTACGAAAATGTAGTCCTCATTTACCTCAACTATGGAAAGTGGTATTTCCTGAATTAACGCCCTCTTTTTGACTGCTTACTCCAACAGCAGCAAAACTGAACATACTGAAGTTACATTTGCCCTAATATCTGGGATTATGTTGGGCACAGTGGTGTGGCGCCTGTAATCCCAACTACTTGGGAGGCTGAGGCTGGCGGATTGCTCAGGGGTTCTGGGCTGCAGTGTCTTATGCTTATGGGTGTCCGGTGACACTGACAGCCTGGCCAGTGGGTGGCTGAAGAACTGGCTAAAATACCACAAATGATGTGTTGTGATTGGTGCTCTCTCTGTGAGGGCTGATGGACCAATCGATCAAGGTGATCTAGGATTACAACCTGGATATAAAAGAGATTTGCAGGTTTTGTTATAAAGCATGGATTAAAGAATTTTTGAAATTATAAAAAGAAAAAATGGAAGATACAGGTATTTGCACTAACTGCTTACAAAAGGATAAAGGTACATATTGATTTACCTCTGTTGGGAGCTGCATAACTAGACCACTGTATATCATATCCTAAATGTGTACCTCCTCACAAGGAAGAATAAGACGAGAATTTCACACAGAAAGACTAACATAGAAAAAGTAAAGTCTAAATATGGCTTTGACCTCAGAATCACCCTTCTAACTTAAATATAAAGAAAAGAGTTTAAAAAATGTTTTTTTTAAATGGTGTTCTATTTTGGTGTTTGATATGTCATTCTAAGCTAGAATATTATAATTCAGAAGTAAATTTATGAAGCAAAGAAAATATATTCCTTGCTTCTTACCACAGTGATGTTCTCTCTACTGTCCATTTTTTTGGTCAGTACTTTTTAAACTGATACAAAAAGTAGTAGAGTAAAATCCAATTGCAAATACTTCTTAGAATACCAAGTTTTGTCTCTTGAACTCTGAATTACATTCTTCTAAATTCTGCCAAAGCTTTTTAGCCCAAACATATTAGACTTACCAGTCAAGAGAAGCTGAAAATAATGCCAATGATATATAGGGGATACAAATGAATAGTGTTCCGAAATGAATTTCCCAATCTCAACTGATTAATTATTTTCAGGTCCAAGTGAATCAGGACGTAAGAATAACATCAGGAAACTATTATAACTGGTGCAGAAAAATGACACTTATGGTTAAGACTGCCCAGCACCATTATAAAACCCTGTTTTAAGTTGTTTATAACTTTACCGAACTTTAACCATTAGGGCTAAGTTTCCTATGTCATGAGTCTGCCTCAGGCTAAATTTTTCTACAAAATTTCAGCTGAAACCATTCAACTGTTTCAGAGAACAAAACTGGGGGAAAAGAAGGTGTTTTAAAAAAAATTCTTAAGTCATTTCATTGAGAAACTAGCACTTCCATATTTTGGAGCAAGGACTTGAAATTTGGCATTGGGACTGGTGTCAGGGATGTGCCTTTTGCCCTTCCCATGATAATCTGCCCAAACTTGGTCACCTTAGGAGACTCTGAAATGTCTCAATTTGCACATGATCAGCGGTGACTTAGAGTTTGACAGCTAAATTCTCCCAGGATTGTGTCTACTGAGCATGCCCCAGCCCAAGGCTAGAGGGGCTAAGAAGGATTTTCCCTGCAACTGACTGCCAGATTCCACTGTGAAGCAGGGCACTGGAACTGAGAGTAGCAAGACTGTCTCTCCTCTGCTCTCGATGCCCCTTTTGCTGGTGCAAGAAGCAGAAGGAAGGAGGTTCCTGACAGGAATGCAGATGGATTGGGAGGGAGGAGTGAAGGAGACAAGGTGCAGAAGTTGTAGAAACCATAGCATGGGGTGGAGCAGAGAGCGGAAAGAACAGGACCAGAGGGTTGAGAAATGGAGGCAAGCAGCAGCTGGGGTAGGTGGGTTGGATAGAAACAGAGGAGGAGGGGGACAGGAGTCAGGGTGTGGGTTGGATTAGAGCAGAGGAAGAGTAGAGATGTGTTCAGGGCACAGGAGCAGAGGGGAAAAGGGCAAGATCTGGAAAGGGGGGAAAAGTGGAAAAAAGTAGACAGGGATGAAGACATGTAGTGATTACAGAGTCAAAAGGATCTTTAACCACTAGAGCAAATCCCCATTAAAATCTGGAACTGAACCCAGGGAGTCAAATTAAGGTTGCATGAGCAACACTAATTTGGACATCTTATAACTTTGAACACTTTACTTTGCCATCTTAGTGTTTAGCGTAGTTTTTTGGATGCATTAGAAATAAGACTAATAGAGATTCTACTCTTTAAAACGTATTTTAACCAAAATTATTTTCTTATTTAAGCACCTGGAAACCTGGTCTGGAAAGTTGAAGTGTCTCTGATGAGTTAACTGGTAAAGGAGAGAATCAGAGTTAAATTCAGAACCACTTTTGCCTCTATCAAAAGCTGTATCACATAATACAGTACTAAGGTTTGCCATCACTAGCATAGGGTTGAGGATATTGGTGCAACATAAGGAAGATTGCACTGCTACTGCCTCCACTGTACCTGCTCTGAAAAAAATAATTTTAGTTTCAAGATCATCAAACTAGTGCTTTTCATAGAACTACATTCACTGTCTTTAAAGTGCAGGAAAAAAACCAGCTGTACAGTCTTTGAAGACACTAAATTTCCCTTTTCAAGTATGTTAAAGCTCACCATTGGTAAAATACTTAGGCTATGTCTACACAACATCTTATTTCAGAATAATTTACATTGCTCAGGGATGTGAATAGCGCTATATTGGCAGGAGAGCTTCTACCACTGACATAGCTACCGCCTCTCATGGAGGTGGGTTTTTTATGCTGACAAGAGCTCTCTCTTGTCAGCAAACAGCATCTTCACCAGATGCACTGCATGTGTAAACAAGCCCTCAGAAGTAACCAGCCTTCAGAAATCAACATCAAATGAAGTTACTAGAATCAAATGTATTTTAAAAAACGATAATATGTCAGCCACACAGAGAGGGGGGTCTATATATGTATTGAGACACAAATTCAACATTTGCTGACAAAAGGACAATACACAATTTTCTACCTGGGTTTTACCAAGTTGAGAGAATAATCCTGTCTCAACACCACAATTATAGTTCCCAATAAATGGGCCTCAAAAGGGATTTGATTAGTAGTTCTTACCATAGACTAATTGAAATCAAGCAGAATGGTGTCTTGACAATACTGACTTGCCATGTATAAAATATCCACGAGTCTACCCTCAAAAAGTAAAAAGTACTATTACTAATCAAGAAGTCTGACATTGTAAGATTAATGAAGTCTGACTATATTTATTGATGGGATAGAAATACTGGCAAATCTAGCATCTCTTGATCAATGCTTGAGAAGTTTATCAGACACTTTAAGCCAGAAGACTATTCGACACACTGGAGAGTGGGGAGAACCAGCCACGTCCAAAGCAATACCCCTTGATCCCCACAATACTGGGATTTTCTACTAGGTGCTATCCTCAGATGCCACTCAGGAAGACACCATGGTATTAGTTAATATTGGAGAAAGTAACTTTTTTTTCTAAATTGATGTGCAAGTTCTTTTTGGGGGGAGAGAAGTAGTGTTTTTAGCTGTTTTCCACTTGCCGGGGAAACATCAGTTGTCCGTTAAAAATAAGCAAGTGGACTTTCAAGCCTTGTCTCGTGACAGACAATATCCTTCCCCGCCTCCCACTGAAGTTCTCTACTCAGACGACTGTTCACATAAGCCAGTGAAAATATTACTCTTTATGAAAAAGCCATTCAAAACCACTAACCATCATCACCCCATCATATTGTTTTTGTCACTTCATATCTCACTTCCTGAACTGCCCCCTTCTAAAGAGTCCCACACAAAAAACATTTGTTACCCAAGAGTTCAGGTTTCTCAAATGCATTTCTTGTCAAAACAATCACTTTAAAAGACACATAAACCACTATTTCATAAATAACAACTTAGCTCTCATGTATTGCTTTTGTAGTAACCCGTACCCTGGCACTAGCACCTGCTCCAGTTGCAATGCAGCCGCACCTGGAGGGTGAGGAAGAGGGCCCATGAAAGGGCAGCTCGAGCTGAGGAGGGGGCTCAGAATCCACCTGAAGGAGCAGTTGGTAAAAGCTGTTAGAGGAGAAGAATCGAGATGTTGAGCTAGCTCATGAACTGGAGCCTGGGTAGGGGGTAAGATGATAAAATAGAAGAACAGGAGACTACAAGTAGGGGACTCGGAACTGAGGAGGAGGAAAAAAGGAAAATACTAAAGGTTTTAGATCAGGACAAGTGGTGGTGGGGGGGAGACAGACCTGGGTACCTGAGCAGATACTGCTGGAGAAGGGAAGTAGAGGGAAATAAAAATCTATAGGCTTACCAGAGAGCAAGTATCAAGGACAAAAACTGAAAGGAAATATAATTTGTGAAAAAGGGAATTGACTAAAAAGCTGTGTTAGATACAAACAGATCCTGGAAGCAAAAAATGAGAAGCCCATCAACAAAGGGATCTAGAGCAGTGATGGGCAACCTGCGGCCTGCACGTGGCCTGTCAGGGTAATCTGCTGGTGGGCGGCCAGACAGTTTGTTTACAGCAGTAGGTTGCCCACCACTGACAGAGTGTATGAACAGAAAGTGACTGAGCATCTATTGAAAAAATACTGTTCAAAAGTGCCTAATGGACAAGTAAAAATAACAGGAGTACGGTCCTCTAGGTGAAGAAACCCTGCTCGTGGATAAACTCTGTGAAAGAGGTACAGCCACAGGAACATTGAATCTAAGAAGCACTTCAAGATGAAGAGAAGCAAAAAACAGGACAGCAAGAGTGGAGTTAGACTTACAGCCAAAGATAGGAAATGTTGATTCTGCTCTGAAGTGATACAGTATATTGTAATTTCTTTTGTTCTTGTTAAGAACAATGCATTTTGTACTAACTGCAAAGTGTGTACAAGTTCACAAAGGCTAATGAGTTGGTAACCTGTAGTTTATTATTATAAATAATCTTTGGTAATGTTCTATAGTATTTACACTCCTGATACAATGTTGAAGTTTTTCCTTATAAAGACCCAATCCACTGGACCATGTTGTCTCCCATCATTGGCCATTACAATATTGTAATATACAGATCCTACATGCCATTATGCTAAATGCACCTTATATGCACAACTCCTTTACACTTCCAAAATACAACCACCCACAATATATACATCTCAATCATCCAAAACACATTCACATATATAACTTTAATTCAAACCTCAACTAGATTAGAGTAAAAACACATCTTGATAAAATAGTTTAAACATCTATGAATGTACATGTGACACAATGTACACAATCATACTGTATTACAGGGATCGGCAACCTTTCAGAAGTGGTGTGCCGAGTCTTCATTTATTCACTCTAATTTAAGGTTTCGCGTGCCAGTAATACATTTTAACGTTTTTAGAAGGTCTCTTTCTATACATCTATAATATATAACTAAACTATTGTTGTATGTAAAGTAAATAAAGTTTTTAAAATGTTTAAGAAGCTTCATTTAAAATTAAATTAAAATGCAGAGCCCCCCGGACCGGTGGCCAGGACTGGGGCAGTGTGAGTGCCACTGAAAATCAGCTCTTGTGCCGCCTTTGGCACGCGTGCCATAGGTTGCCTACCCCTGCTGTATTATATCCAAATATGAACATTGCCTGTGCAACCTTAATTTGGCCTCTTGTGAGCATACATTGACATAGTTTTTTAATAACAGTGGGACAAGTCTACATAAGCATCTGTGTAAAGCTTAATGTTTGATTAATTGATTTAAAACCTGCTTTAAATGTACAATTCAGTGCAATCTGCACTATGGATCTGGTTGGGAAATCTCCATAATTCTAATCACACATTCTTGCACTATACAAATACTGAACAATACTGCTAATAAAGATGCATGCATCTCATATATATGGATAGACAGTGTCTTTACGTTTTGTTGTTGTTGTTAAAATAAATACAGTATTCGTGAGTAGAGAGGACTTTGAGAAATTCAACTCTGCATCCAGTCTGTAGCTCAGTCCACCTTTACTTGGACATGCGAGTATTTTGATTCTATGTGCTTACATTTTGGCTGAAATCCTAAAACTATCTCTGGCCCTGCTTTGACAGGCAAAAGGGTATGTTTTTCAATTGTGTTAGCTCAATCCAATTAACACAATTGAAAAGCCCTGTTAAAATGCAGACTAGCACGTCCGAAGTTGTCATGTTAAATTAACCTGACTGAGCTAACACGATTGACAAAACACACCCTTTTTGCCCCTGAAGACATATTCTCTGTGTATTTGTAGTTTACTGAGCGGCTGTCTAGTTTTAATTAAGAGCCAGACATATGGATAATATCTGAAACATCACATTCATCCATATATCTACAGTAGCTTCTTTATACTATGTTGTTTTCAAAAACAAATGAAAGAGTAAAAGATATTCAGTGCATAGTACAATAAAAAGTAAGTATTTTGCTATTTATTTATACATTAACAAGACTGCTCCTCTGAAAAAACAGTACATTTCTCCATTAGGTCACCTTAATAAGGAAAAAAGCCCTTTCCCCTTCCTTGAGAACACAGGCTTTCCCCCTCTTTGCCAGCTACTGAAGCCTAAGTTTAGCCATTGGTCTGAAATGTGGACTGAACATCACAGACTTGGGAGGAGAAAAAGGGAGAGATGTGTTTATTTCACAGGTAAAATGGAACATTTGGGGAGATCACAGCCTGCCATTTTACTGTGGAAGAGAACAGCAGTATGAATTCATCTTTATATTTTTTCAAGTGGTACTTTAGTCTAAACCAATCCTCTTTGAGCAGGAAAAGAAGTTGTAGAAACAGCTTCGCCATGGCATCAGTTTCAGCAGCTGCTTCAGTACTGATTTGGGAAGGTTGCAACACAGAGACTCATGGAGAAGTAATACCCCAGCAGATCAATCAATTTAAAAGATACTTTGCTTAAATCATTCAGGGTCTTTCAGTTGCTGGACTTAATTCTTTTACAAAAAATGAAATAAAATAAAATGCAAAGCCACAAAGTGGATGGGAGAAGAGAGGACAAAAGAGTGCTTAAAATGGTACAAACCAACGTTAAATTATTGATCAGTGAATCTGAGCCTCCTCCTGCCCACCTGCTTATGAAGCAGGAAACTAGACTCTCACATATGAGCAGAAACACTACAGAGATGGACCCAGAGAATTGGAGGTGTGGGAGAATTATGGAAAGCAAAGAGGAAGGGGGAGCTGATTTAAACATTTTTAAAACATGTGAACCCTGTAATCAAAAAAGGAGGGACAACATCATGGAGAAGTCAAGTTAAGCAATTTGTTTACTTTCACTCTCCACCCTTGCTATCACTTTTTTGGAGGGAGGAGCAAGGGAAGGAAGATGAATGAGAGGAAGTGGATTTAATTGCCTCCAGTCTTCATAAAAGTGAAGAAAATCTCATACCTCCAGAGCCTACAAATGGGTATTAAAGCAAAACATCCACACATAGATACAGGACAGTGAGTAGCATGTGGGCTTGGGATGTAATGTTTTTCTCTCCTCCCCTAACAAGACACTGGGAGAGGGAAATAGACAAGCAGCAAGTGGGAGAGCTGCAGCACATGTGATGAAGTGCTGCCCATCTCGGTCAGCGTTGTCTCCTTCCAGAAAGACAGTGAGTGGGAAGCAGAAGAGAAAAGGCAAAATGGGGGACAGAGCAGCGTAGTGATTCCCATGAGAGGAGCAAGGTGGAGTGGTGGGTGAGCGGCCTGAGGGTTGCAGCACCCCCAGAAGGAATCGGGGTGAGAGTAGGAGAGGGATGAGAAGGGGGAGCTGCAAGGGGGTGCGCGAGAGGAACAGACGAGAGGAGAAAGGCGGGGCGGATGGGAAGTAGGAGGACAGCCTGTCCCACCAAGACGGCGGGTGCGGGAAGCAGGTTTTCAGCGATCAGCGCACGAGGACGGGGGTGCTCGGTGCGGGGGTGCTCCCAGCAGAGGAGACGGGCGGGCGAAGCTGTTCCCGCACCGGAGGGAAGGTGACACAGAGGATGGGGTGAGGTCAAGGCACCCCTAGGAGAGATGGGGGCGGCAGTTGAGAGAGGGAGAGTCACGGGGTGGAGCGAGCTCAGAGTGGCGCTGGGGGGAGCGGGTGGCGAGGCCTGGGCTCTGAGTGGATGCGTCCGGGGAAGAGGGGGGGGGAGAGAGTTGCTCCCGGGGAGGCTGGCCCCTGCGGGGGATAGGTGATGTGAGGGGGCAGCGCCCCATGCCCAGCCAAGGGGTGAGAGGGCTGGTGGGCGGGGGGCTGCCCCCCCAAAAGAAGACGAGGACGGAGCGGTCGGTGGGTCCCTACCTCCCGCGAGACCGCGACGGCGCCTCCTCTTGGAAACAGCGCGGAATCGCCCACGTTTCTCACCGGACACCGTCCGCTGCCCGGGGAAGGGGGGAGGTGGCGGCCGAGCTAACCCGAGCCCCACACTCCCAACGCCCGGCCCGCCCACTGATCCCACCCCGCTGCCGCCATTGGCTGAGTCGCACCCACACAGCGGGCCCGCCCCCAGCTCTGCCACAACCAACGAATCCCATAGGCCGCCCCCTCGCCACCGCCCCTGTCGCTCACCCACTGGGAGTAGCGGAAACAGGGACCAGGGGCCAGGCCACTCCCGGTTGGTGAGAATTCCCCCTGCCACTTTCGATTCCTATTGGTTGAAGTGGCCTGCAATCCTCTCGATTCTGCTCCCTGATTGGTCTTCCTCGACACTACCGCGGTAGGGTGCGCACAGACCTGTTCTGCTCAGCGTGTGACGGAGAAAGGTGGAAGTTAGAGCTATGGCTATGGTTCTCATTGGTCGGTAGGAACGTGGGCGCCGTGCCCTCGCGACGCTGACGCAGTGACGTACGGGAGCGACTTGGTCCGATTCCCAAGATGGCGCCGCGCAGGGAGCGAAGGTGTTGTTGTCTTTAGTGGCCTCGCTGTGTTGTGGGACCCTCGCGTGCTTGATTCGTGAGTGTTTCTCGAGGGGAGCGTCTCTCAGAGTGGTATTGGTGGTGACGAGGGGCTCAGGGCTGGGTGAATGGGGACTGGAATGCCGTGGGGAGGGGACTCCTGGGTCTGGAGCGAGGGCCGGGGCGCTGAGGAGAAGGGGCTGTGATAGTGGGGGGGGATGCTGTGGCTAGGCCGCTGGGTATGGAGTGAGGCGCAAACTGAGATCCTGGCCAAAAAATGGCGGGGATGGCTGTGGTCGGTGGCCCTGAGGCAGCGGGGTATTGGGGCGGTGGGGTGGGCGCAGGCATGGAGCTGAGTCTGCGCGGTTGAGAGCCTGCGGTGCGGGGGACCGTGGAGCTGGGGAGGGGCTGTGTGGAAATATGCGTGCAAACACGGCTGTCGTGCCAGTCGGCCTTGTGCGTTGTTTCTCTTACTTAGTTCGGCGTCTCCCTGAATTCTCGTGTTTGAGGGAGCCTGGTGTCATAAAAAACATAACATTGCTTTTCGGTTCGGTTGTGCTATTTGTGTCACACGTAGGAAAAGGACAGGCAAGACTGTACGTTGGATTAAATCAATATTTCTTTGCTGGCTATCAGGCAGGAGGTAGTGTGAACTTTTCCAAGAGCAGTTTCACTTTATAAACTGGTTTATGTTTGAAGATGCTGTACTAAGGAGGGTAGGAATGAGCTCATGGTGCTTTTTGTGATGTATAAAGAGGATTTTTAAAATAAAACTTAGTTTAATATTGTTAAAATATTGAGTGTACTAGATGTTGTCTGTTTTGGTTTTGATGGGAAACTTCTTGAAACAAAGGATTGAGAGTTTTACTCCTGAGGGAATTCTGCACCAAAAAATAAAAAATGTAGCACACAATATTTTAGAATTCTGCAAATTTTATTTGTCAATAAATGTGAAGGCTCCAGTATGGTAGTGGGGAGCACAGGCCACTGACTGCACAGAGGTAGGAGATCCCCCTGTAGCTCCCCCCATCCACAACACGGCAGTGAGGCTGCACCTGACCCTGACACAGCACAAAGGCTGGGCCTGCCCCAGAAACATCTTGGGGTCCTGCCCCTCTGCACCAAATATGGGCAGGTAGGCCGAGCTCAGCAGGATCAAAGTGTGGAGGGGTTGGGTGTGGAGGAATCTAGGTGTGGAGCGAGAGCATTCTGTGTGAGAGCAGCCTATTAACTGCCATGCAGGCGCTTGGGGCTGTGGCAGGGAGAGATGCCTCTACTCCCCCAGCCCAGGTGCTGCTACTGGGAGAGAGAGATGGGGAGAGTCCTCTCTCCCGCCGTAGCCCCGGGGCAGCCTGCACACCAAACCTCTCATCCCTGGCCCCACCCCAGAACCCACACCCCCAATCAGGGCCAGTGCAAGGGCACCTTGCACCCCCCCCAGCCCTGCGGCAGCTCCCCGCCCCCCCCTCCCCCCGCGACAGCTTCTCCCCCCGGGGAGCCGTGCGGCAGCTCACCTCTGCTCCGCCTCCTCCCCGAGCACGCCGCCCCCGCTCTAATTCTCCTCCCCTCCCAGGCTTGCGGCGCCAAACAGCTGATTGGCGCCGCAAGCCTGGGAGGCGGGAGAAGTGGAGTGGCGACCACGTGCTCGGGGAGGGGGCATAACAGAGGTGATTTGGGGAGCCCTGCAGCAGCTCCCCCCCCGAGGCACCCCAGCGGCAGCCCTCCACCCCCCAGGCCCGGGGAGCCGTGCGGCAGCTCACCTGCTCCACCTTCTCCCCAAGCACGCTGCCCCTGCTCTAATTCTCCTCCCCTCCCAGGCTTGCAGCGCCAAACAGCTGATTGGTGCTGCAAGCCTGGGAGGCGGGAGAAGTGGAGTGGCGACCGCGCGCTCGGGGAGGGGGCGTAGGAACGATGTAAAAAAAAAAAATTGGGGGCACCGCTTTTTGGTGCCCCCAAATCTTGGCGCCCTAGGCAACCACCTAGTTTGCCTAAATGGTAGTACCAGCCCTGCCCCCAACCCACCGCCCTAGCCCTGAGCCCCTCATCCTCGGCCCCACCCCAGAGCCCAGCCGGAGTCCTCACCCCCCTGCACTCCAATACTCGGCCCCACTCCTGAACCACCTCCTACACTCCGAGCACCTCGGCCCCACTCCCCCCACATGACTTTTGTTATGTGTGCCAGTATGGAGGTGACATGGAATTCCACATACAGACGCTCCCCGGGTTACGCAAGTCCTGATTTATGCAAATCTGAATTTACGGAAAAAGTTCTGTAAACTAGAATTAGGAATTTATTTATTTATTTATTTATGCATCATGGTCGGAGATACGTTTCCGACTTACGCAGAATTAGAGTTATGCAAGGTGTTCCGGAACAGAATGCTTGCGTAAATCGGGGAGCGTCTATGTGGAAGTGAGGTGTAGATTTCAAAGAAGGGTGTGCCCTGGCTGCAGACCCCAATTCATTTATACCAGCAGGGCTCCTGTTTATGTCCATCCAATGTGTTGCTGTGCCATGGGGGAGAAATCGTTTTTCAAGTAGGTAGTTCCTAAACCATTTAGGGCCTAGAAGCATCCGAAGAAGTGGGCTGTAGCCCACGAAAGCTTATGCTCAAATAAATTTGTTAGTCTCTAAGGTGCCACAAGTACTCCTGTTCTTTTTGCAGATACAGACTAACACGGCTGCTACTCTGAAACACGGCATACGCCCTAGATCAAGTGAGCAAATATAATAAGAGATTTGTAGTCACTTATTTGCCCAAATTTCCCTATTTTGGCATTTACATCATTCTCTTAGTTTTCCACATGTCCACAGACTAGGGGAAACCAGTGTAGATGAAACCTGAATTTTTCACAAGTGAAGTATCTTTTCAAAAAAACTTTTCAAGCCTTTTTTATGCATCATTAATAAGCAAAAAATACACAAATATGTTTCCCTTCTTTCACGTCATCTTTCCATTCTACCTTGTGACATGTATAGTGTAAGTGTGCATAGCAAAAATATCACTTATCTCGGATGAAAAATGTTGGTCTGTTGCAGTTTTACCTGATTATTTTTTTTATTATTATTTTGAAGCTGCTGTCTGAAAACCCATTGTCTGAAAACGTATCAAGCAGGAACAATTCTACTTCAATAAATGAAGGAGAATAAAGAAAATTCCAGCCCTTCTGTAAATTTGGCAAACCTGGACCACACAAAACCATGTTGGTACTGGGATAAAAAAGATCTGGCACATACACCATCACAGTTAGAAGGACTTGATCCAGCTACTGAGGCACGATACCGCCGAGAAGGAGCCAGATTCATATTTGATGTAGGAACACGTCTGGGACTGTATCCTTTTGAGTTGATATTTTCAGGGTACGATTGTAGCATTATGAATTAGAAAGTCCAGAAAAAATATACCAAGAGTGGTCCTTGTGCATTTGTGTCATTAATTTGTACAGTGTAGTCTTATTTCAAAAACATCACTAAGATTTTTAAATTAAATATCTTTGATGTTTAATGTTTTTCTACTTGAACATTTTCTTCTGTTAATTGAATCCTAGTTTCTGTAACAAATGAACTATCTTAACTAATGAAGTGACAACATAAAGGGGAAAAGTGGCCTGTCAGTTGTGTGGTGATTTTAGAAATTAAAAGCTCGTGGTCTTTCCCTTCAAGGCTCTGTTTAGGCATGTTTTTGAATTTACATCTTTTCTTGTGCATTTTGCCCCTCTGTATATTCTCTCCTAATTATTCCATCTTTTTCTTCTGTTCCCAGCTTCTTCTCTTCTTGCCATTCCTTATACTTGGAATTACTTTCCACTTTTGTATACCAATAATCCCTTTTCTCCTTCAGTTCCTCATTAAAAATCTTAGCTTCTATAGTTTTGATCTTCACTAAAGTTGGATTTCATTTCAGCTACATCAGCCCTTAACAATCACATTTTAATGGAGAGTTAAGGGGAAGCAAAATCCACCTGTCAGCCACAGGGAAAGTCCTTCTCTTGGCTGTACTCCCAGTCTAGTTGAAACAGTGGTCTCAGTGCCTCCACCACTTGCTTGGGTGTTGTGATCATTAAATTCCATGACTCCTCTCCAAGCCTGCCATTATTGTTGGCTTTTCCAAGCCAGGTGCGGGGCTTACGTCATGCAGATGGTGTTATGGACCCTCTGTACCAGGGTGAACTTTACCTTGACTCTGTAGCCATGCCTTTTACACTGTTCTAGATATCTACTGCACCTGAATTAGATTAAAAAATGCTCAGGGCAGGAACCTTGTGTTTTTTGTGGGACTTTTTGGGTAAAACATCACACTTGCTTTCAAAACTTTAAAAAATATCAGATATTAGAGAATCAGTCAGCTTATTTGTTCAAAACAGGCTTTTTCTCTGACTTGGCTTCCTCTCATGTGTCTTGTGTTTTGAACTTTGATTTATACTGTTTAAATCCTTATTGTGTAGCGCAGACACTATGACACTTTGGCAACTGGAATAATTTATTTTCATCGATTTTATATGTTTCATTCCTTCAAACAGTTCCCAAGATATGTAAGTATTTACAGCATTGACTTCTTAATTCCATGGTTGCTTTAAGTATGGAATATTTAAAGTGATGGCAACTAAGAAAGGCTGGTGGCCTCATTTCTTAACTAAAGCCTCATGTTTATGAATAATCCCCTGAAATATCTTGCCACGGTTATAGTTTATACATATTGTTTCTTTAAATGTTTAAGCTTTCTGTTAATATTGTGCTTTTCAGAGTTGCAGAAGTATTTCATAAGGATAATTTGGAGTATTTTAATTACATGTGATTGTTTGATTTACGATTGAATGTAGAAACAAGACATGCTTTAAACACAAAGTATTACACAGTTCTCATATTTTCCATGTATTGAAAATGTTTTATCTTGCTGTTACAATTTTGTTATGTTGATGTAATTGAAACTGTAACAATTTGTGATTTGCAGCAGGGGCTAAGTGGTCAAAGAAAAGACAAATTACATGTATAATTACGTTTTTAAACCCCCTTGTGAGGCAATGCTCTCTATGCCAAGACAAAAACCTCTGGTTGTATTTCTTTAAATAAACTAAAATGCTACTTAATAGACTGTCTTCCAAAAGGTTGTATTTACTTGGAAATAGGAAAAGCTAAATTGTGCGTATAATCATTGCCTGAGCTTCTAATTCTATTAACTATTCTCTGAGAAACAGCATCTCATAACCTGATTGTTGAAACTGACACTTAAAACACCATTCTTTTTTAGTATATAGATGCGGCATTGTAAATGTAGACGTTCTGACAGAATTTTCTTTGTTAGGTGACTGGAGCCTGCTGTCTCTTCCTGGCAGGAAAAGTTGAAGAAACTCCAAAAAAATGTAAAGATATAATCAAAACAGCTCGTAGCTTACTAAATGATGTACAATTTGGACAGTTTGGTGATGACCCAAAGGTAAAATAATTTATTCATGCTTATGATTCTTTTACTTAACTTAGCGTTTTAGCAGAGTTGATACTTACGCTATATATTTCCAGGCTTTATTTCTCTTCTGAGCTAAAAGGAAAATTGGATTCTCATTTGAAAGGGCACTGTCAACTTTATTATTCAAGTTAGACAAATAAACCTAAAATTTAATTTTCTGGTATATTGCCACATATATAGTCTAAATTACGTGTGTTTCAGCTTTCCTATTGCTTATAAGGTGTTTTCAGCAAAAGAGAAACTGATTGATTATACAGTGTAAACTGTGAAATTGACTACATAAAATGCTGTCAAATTCACAAAGTAAACGAACTGGGGGAAAAAATTTTGCCACTAGTTTCGTTCAGTTGTAGTAGTTGTAGATGTTAATTTGTAACTATAGTATATACACATTTTTCAGACAAATATGACTTATTTTTAATTAGATGCCATACCTTTAAAAGATTATGGGAGATGTTAGTTTTTTAAATCTCACTATGTGCTGTTGGTATTACTTTTCTGAGTAATGCTGCTTATATTTCATAGTTTATTTAGCAGTTAGCTTTGCCATTGCATTTGCTGTGATAGCTTGTTTTCTTAGTTGATACTCAGCTGTCACCATCAAAGGCCAAGATTTTTCAAAGTGACTAGTGATTTTGGATGCTGCAGTTTTGAGGTACCTATCTTGAGGCACCTTACAGGGGCTCAGTTTTCCATAGGATGGGTGTTTAACACTTTCTGAAAAGAAGGCCTCTTTAAAGTGTCAAGATGGGTATGCCACAACTGAGGCACCCAAAACCCCTATTCACTTTTCAGAAACTTAGCCCAAGTGTGTCTCTTGTGATCTGCCATCCCAAATGTAGAACAGCTCACCCCAAAATGGAGTTTTAATCTGTTTTAGACATTTTAGGTAGTGAGGTGGGAGAATGGAGGTGAGAATATGGATTCAGTTGCTTCATTCACTGAAGTAAACACTTGGTAAATAACCCTAAAGGTTAAGAATATTTAAGAGAAACTAATAGATTCAAGCATAATTAGGTTCAGTAATAACTCATATTGGGCAGTTAAATCTCAGAATGCTAACATTTAAAGTAGGCGATTCAGTCTCTGAAAGGTCAGGGCCATCAATGGTAGGGAATAACTGAAGAGAAAGCTAGGAGGTGACTTGATCACAGTCTTATAAATACCTGCATGGGGAAAGATAATCTAGCAGACAAATGCATAATAATATCCAGTGTCTGGAAGCTGAAGCTAAACAAATTCAACTGGAAATAAGGTCACATTTCAAATGAGCATCAAATGTTCATGAATAAAAGAGGGAATTATATGTTTTGTGGTTACTTTGTCATATTGTCTAGGAGGAAGTGATGGTCCTGGAGAGAATCTTATTACAAACAATAAAGTTTGATTTACAAGTGGAACATCCATACCAGTTTCTTCTCAAGTATGCCAAACAACTCAAAGGTAAATATAAAGAGTTGCATTGCTGAACAATATTGAACAGCTCTTAAATAGCACACTTGATTTGTACTTCTTTAAAAACTTTAATCTATTCACCAACCATCTGAGAGAAATATTAACCGTATTTCCCAGAAGGAAACTGGGACAGAGGTTGTGACTTCCAAGCCCACAGAGTGAGAACTAGTAGAATTTAGGTATTCTTGGCTTTCAGTCCTCAGCTCAAACCAATCTTTAAGATGTTAAAGAGATCATGTCACTTTTCTCGGTGTATGACTATTGTGTATAAATAAGGCTACGTTTTAGTCACGGGTATTTTTAGTACAAGTCATGGACAGGTCACGGCCTGTGACCTGTCCATGACTTGTACTAAAAATGCCTGTGACTAAAACTTGGGTTGGGGGAGGTGGCCCGGAGGGCAGCCGGGGGGAGGGGAGGACCGGGAGGGTTGGCGGGGCTGGCAGGGGCTCCCTACCCGGCTCCGCATCCCTGCAGCTCCTAGGCGGTGGAGGGGCACAAATGCTGGCTGCCGCAGCTCCCATTGGCCAGGAACTGCAGCCCCTGAACCAGCACCAGTTGCTGCAGAAGTCATGTAGGTCATGGAAAGTCATGGAATCCATGACCTCCGTGATAGACTCTCAGCCTTATGTATAAATCATTTGAATCCAGTGGCTTAAGGGTTTTCTTTTCCTGGCCTGGTATAACGTGAAAACGTCCTTGATGCTTTCCAGTCTAGGCCTACTGGCCCAGGTGAAAAGTTCTTTTTCTGCTACTTGTTCAGTCTCCAAACAATAACTATTTAACTTTAAATTGCCTTAAAAAAATCACTGAATTTGTTCCCACTTACAAACCAATTCTGGGTCCCCCTACCATTTTTCAAAACTCAAAAAATTCAGTGCAAAAGGCAAATGTTTTGGGGGACTTTGAGCATATGAAAACATGAGGTTAGAATGTTAACAGGTTTGCACCCATAACAGATCAGTTTTAGCTCATATACCTGAAAAGATTAGAATATTGCAAAGATACCATTTTTAAGAAGTCTTTCCATTTATAATAGTTTATAAACCTAAATTTTCTGAGCTTTTTAGTTTAGTAAACTTTTTTGTTTCTCTCTTTCAGGGGATAAAAACAAAATTCAAAAACTGGTTCAAATGGCATGGACATTTGTAAATGACAGGTAAAAAAAAAAAGTTTCGAGACATTTAAATATTTCAGCTAGTAACCACCACTTAGTTTATTCTGGACCCTGACGTCTTTCTCCGTCATGCACACTCTTCGTGCCCATTCCAAAGGCAGTTCATGTTTGTCCATGGATCACAGGTTTGGCCATGCTCCTTCTGCCCTCACTCCAGAGCTTTTACCTGAAGGGATTCCTCTTATTCCAGGATAAAATTTAGATCAGGAACTTCAGGGGAAGGCCCAGATCAGGGAATATGGTCAGTCCTTCCTTCCAATCCATACAGTGAGGCCAGAAAGGGCATAGCCAAATCCCAGAGCTTTCAATACCTATAGGAAGAGAGGTGTGAACCAATATCTTGGCCTGGGAAGAGGTCAGTCCCAGAAATATAGTCTTTGTGCAACATATATTATATTCTTCATAGTGCAGTGCAGTAAATAGGTTCAGGTATAAGTGGTGTTTGTCTGTCTCATCAGACAACACTTGGAAAAAAACCCAGGCAAAATATTTGATTTTACATTGTAACCAGCTGTAGCTCAACTGAATTTAACTATGAAAGATGATTATGTAAAAAAATAGCACCTTCTTAGTAGATGTATTGAGTCATTTCTGCATACCTCAGACGCTTAAATAAACTTAGTGTACTACACTTCTGTTAGCACTGTAGAGCCAGCACATGAGAGAGAACGAGCTAGGTAATTTCTTGGTGCATCAACACAATTGTGTAACAAAGAAAACTGGTCTTGATTGTTCAAAAGCGCTAAGCACCTATGATTCCCATTGATTTGAGTCAGACTTGTGGGTGCCCAGCACCTCTGAAAATAGGTCGCTTTTACTCTGGTGCTTAATTTTAGGTATGCAAGATTAGAATTTAGGCTCAAATTCTCAGTCTTGAACACCTGTACAACCCAAATGGAGATAATTGGTTTACATGGGTGACGGTGGTGACATAAGTTGAAGAAAGGTGTCTGGCACAGGTGTGACTGTACCATTTGGCTTGCATCATCTTTATTGCGGATGGTGATACATAGGAAGGAAAGAATCTAGCTTGACTTTCAGATCCCAGGTTGAATATGCAGGATGGCAGTTGAGAAACTTTTTTCTTGTAAATTCAGAAAAATCGATAGTATTGTTGAGACAGCACTATACTTGGAATTCAGAAAAATGCCCTTGGAAAAACTACTGGACTTAGGCAGCTTTGTTCCATACTGTCATCAATGTGGATTTAAACTACGGCTACTTTGGTTAAGATTTTCACTTAGCCCTTAAGATCCTGCACTATGCTTAGTGCACACTGAATGGTGAGACTTATCCCATGGGACTTTGTGAAAAATGATGCTATGCAACATCCATTAAAGGGTTTCAGAGCAGAGGGTTAGGCATCCTGTGTTAGCTGTAATATAAACATAGACCTAAGTGCCATGGATGTAGAAGCAACATTAAGAAAGGAAATTCTAATCTAGTTTACTCCTTGAAAGTTTTTTAAAGCAGATTGCGAAGAGCTACAAAAGGATCTCACAAAACTGGGTGACTGGGCAACAAAATGGCAGATGAAATTTAATGTTGATAAATGCAAAGTAATGCACATTGGAAAACATAATCCCAACTATACATACACAATGATGGGGTCTAAATTAGCTGTTACCACTCAAGAAAGAGATCTTGGAGTCATTGTGGATAGTTCTCTGAAATCATCCACTCAATGTGCAGCGACAGTCAAAAAAGTGAACAGAATGTTGGAAATCATTAAGAAAGGGATAGATAATAAGACAGAAAATATCATATAGCCTCTATATAAATCCATGGTACTCGCACACCTTGAATACTGCATGCAGATGTGGTCGCCCCATCTCAAAAAAGATATATTGGAATTGTAAAAAGTTCAGAAAAGGACAACAAAAATTATTAGGGGTATAAAACGGATTCTGTATGAGGAGAGATTAATAAGACTGGGACTTTTCAGCTTGGAAAAGAGGCGACTAACGGAGGATGTGATAGAGGTCTATAAAATCATGAGTGGTATAGAGAAAGTAAATAGGAAGTGTTATTTACTTTTTCTCATAATACAAGAAGTAGGGGCCACCAAATGAAATTAATAGGTAGCAGGTTTAAAATGAACACAAGAAAGTATTTTTTCACACAATGCACTGTCAACCTCTGCAACTCCTTGCCAAAGGGTGTTGTGAAGGCCAGTACTATAACGGGGTTCAAAAGGGAGCTAGCTAGATTCATGGAAGATAGGTCCACCCACGGCTATTAGCCAGGATGGGTAGGAATGGTGTCCCTAGCCTCTGTTTGCCAGAAGCTGGGATTGGGTGACAGGGCATGGATCACTTGATGATAACCTGTCTGTTCATTCCCTTTGGGGCACCTGCCATTGGCCACTGTCAGAGGACAGGATACTGGCCTTGATGGACCTTTGATCTGACCCAGTATGGCCATTCTTTTTATGTACCTTTTGCATTTTTAGTTTTGAAACTACTAAATGACTCACCTCTATGGGTACACTCTAATGCTTTGTGTACTTCAGTCATCCATAAACTGAGTTTTTTTTAACATAACTGCTATTAGTACCTTGTGCTAAACAAAAGAACCCATAGTGAATTGGTCAATGAATGAATGGTGTAAAATTTGTTGTAACTAGTTGGCTAGATCACTGAATGGCAGATTTTCAGACTTTTTGCTTGAAGAGCTTATATTATAGAACTTAGCAATGAGTTGAGTGGTTACCGAAGAAAAGCTGGCTCTAATCTTTCTATGGGTTTTAAATTGCAAATCAAGCTGAGTATTTCATGATTAATCTTAACAATTGAGAAGTAGTGGTAAAGTCAACTTTACTGTAGCCTTCACTACTACATATGCTAATTGGGACAACTTTCTAGACCTCTTAGAACTAAAACTTATGCATTGGAGTATTTGGTCTTAAAATTCCCATGATTCGTTGTTTATATTTAAGTGCATTTTATCCAAAATAATCCCCAAATGCATTACAAAATAAACGTAGAAATCCTTTCACCTACCACTGAAATAAAACCACCAAACAACTGTTTAGGACAGAACTTGAAGAATATCATATACAACTGATGTTACAGGAGGAATTTTTAAATAAACAGAATGTAATCACCCAAACTGGAATCTGGTGCAGCCAAATTCCCTCATGCTTTTGTGAAAACTTTATCTCGGTATGTCAGACTCTTTTTCTAAATAAATTCCTGAGAACAAATATTTTAAATCTTCATGTTGCTTTTTGTTGCTGCAAGATAATAGTGCTTTGCACGTTTAAAAATCAAATTAATATTACATCAAAGTACTATTAACAAAGATCTTAGTTTGGTAAATTAGTTTGTGACGGGAATCCTAGTTTTGTTAATCCAAAATTATCTGAATGAGATGTTAAAATTTAACTGTCATCTGCTTTGTCTCAACAATATGTTGTAGATATCAGGTATTCAGACTTGTGATGCAGCTATCTGGGTTATCTTAAAATGACTGTTCTTTGATATTCTAGTCTCTGTACTACGTTGTCACTGCAGTGGGAACCTGAGATCATAGCTGTTGCAGTTATGTATCTGGCAGGCCGTTTGTGCAAGTTTGAAATTCAGGAGTGGACATCAAAGCCAATGTACAGAAGATGGTGGGAGCAGTTTGTTCAAGATGTACCTGTTGATGTTCTGGAAGGTACCAGAAATATTTTTGTCACACTTTAAATACTTGCCTTCTTTTTTAAATTTGAGGTCTGGACTAGGGTTGTCAACTTTCTGATTGCAGAATAAGTGCCGTGGTTTCCGGCCAATGGGAGCTGTGGAGCCAGCGTTAGGGGCGGGGGCAGTGCGCAGAGCCTCCCTGTGCCTAGAGGCCAAAGGACATGCCAGCCGCTTCCGGGAGTCACGGAGAGCCAGGGCAGGCAGGGAGCCTTCCTTAGCCCTGCTGCTCTGCCAACTGGACTTTTAACCGCCTGGTCAGGACCCGCCAGGGTTCCTTTTTGACCGGGCATTGCAGTCGAAAACTGGATGCCTGGCAACCCTAGTCTGGACAGTTTCTCCCTTAATCATCAACCTTGCTTTTAGGCCTGGGTACTGAAGATCATCTGTTTACTTAAGCTTTCCAGAGGGGAGCTGAGTAATATTGTGACGGGTTGGATCACAGAAACCCCCTTGGAAACTGTCAACTGATGTGCCAAGACTACTTCTGCCCCTGCTTTCCCTGCCAGCTCGGGACCCCAGAACCCTGTCTTGCTGAGCCAGACATGCCCGTCTGCTCCAACAAAGACCCAGGGTCTGAATTACTTGCCCCAAAGCTGCAGACTTGCCTGAAAGCAGCTTACAGAAGTGTTCTTGTCTTTAACACTCAGATGCCCAACTCCCAATGGGGTCTAAACCCAAATAAATCCGTTTTACCATGTATAAAGCTTATACAGGGTAAACTCATAAATTGTTCGCCCTCTATAACACTGTTAGAGAGAGATGCACAGCTGTTTGCATCCCCCCAGGTATTAATACATACTCTGGGTTAATAAGTGAAAAGTGATTTTATTAAATACAGAAAGTAGGATTTAATTGGTTCCAAGTAGTAACAGACAGAACAAAGTGAATTACCAAGTGAAATAAAATAAAACATGCAAATCTAAGCCTAATACAGTAATACAACTGAATACAGGTAAAAATCTCACCCTGAGAGATGTTTCAATAAGTCTTTTTCACAGACTGGACTCCTTCCTAGTCTGGGCACAGTCCTTTCCCCTGGTACAGCCCTTGTTCCAACTCAGGTGGAAGCTAGGGGATTCCTCATGATGGCTCTCCTCTTTGTTCTGTTCCACCCATTTATATATCTTTTGCATAAGGCGGGAATCCTTTGTCCCTCTGGGTTCCCACCCCCCCTTCTCAATAGAAAAGCACCAGGTTAAAGATGGATTCCAGTTCAGGTGACATGATCACATGTCACTGTAAGAGTTCATTACCCATTTGCCAGGAAAACAAGGTAAAACGGAGCCATCTGCAGTCAATTGTCCTGGTTAATGGGAGTCATCAAGATTTCAAACCACCATTAATGGCCCACACTTTGCATAATTACAATAGGCCCTCAGAGTTATATTTCATATTTCTAGTTTCACATACAGGAGTGGTACATTTATACAAATAAGATGATCACACTCAGTAGATCAGGGGTCGGCAACCTACGGCAAGTGTGCCAAAGGTGGCACGCGAGCCGATTTGTGATGGCACGCAGCGGCGGGCTGAGCGGCTCAGCCCACTGCCGCTCTGGGGTTCTGGCTGCTGCCCCGTTGCCAGCCGGGGTCCTGGCCACCAGCCCCACTCAGGACCCGCTGCCAGCCTGGGGACCCCCAGGGAACCCCAGGCTGGCAACGGGCTGAGAAGGCCGGCGGCTGAGACCCCGGCTGGCAGGAGCCAGCGGGCGGAACCCCAGAGTGGCGGCGGGCTGAGCGGCTCAGCCCGCTGCTGGTCTGGGGTCCGAGCCACCGGCCTCGCTCAGCCCGCTGCTGGTCTGGGGTCCCGGCCGCCGGCCCCGCTCAGCCCACTGCCAGCTGAGTGAATGGAACCCCAGGCTGGCAGAGGGCTGAGTGGTGCCAGCGGACTGAGCCGCTCAGACCGGCAGCGGACTGAGCCGCTCAGACCGGCAGCGGACTGAGCCGCTCAGAC
>NW_020664447.1:77945594-77985549 GCF_002925995.2 Terrapene triunguis
AAAACCTTGTTTACTTTAAATACAACAATAGTTTATTTAAATAATATAGACATAGAGAGAGACCTTCTACAAAACGTTAAAATGTATTACTGGCACGCAAAACCTTAAATTACAGTGAACTTGGCACACCACTTCTGAAAGATTGCCGACCCCTGCAGTAGATTATAAGCTTCGTAATGATTCCTTACAAGAGACCTTTTGCATGAAGCATATTCCAGTTACATTAGCATATTTTCATAAAATCATATAGAGTGCAACGTCACAAATACTATAAACCTTCCCAGAAAATTCAACTGTGTATTTTAAAAACTGAATTTTTTTTATTATAAATGTTGGAGCCAGATCAAAATTCTGGATTCAAATGCCTCTAAACTTAAGAAGTGTTCAAATCCAGTGATTCCACCATAACATTTTGCAAATACAATTGGTACAGGTAGTAGCAGCCCATGAAGTGGAATAGTGTGGAGCTCACAGCCTGGAAATCCTGCACTGGAAGACAAGGATTTTCTACACACATTGATCTTCAAAACCCAGCAAGTGATCTATCTATAGGGCTTCTGTGCATATATAGCTCTCCAAATTTAGGATACCAGTAGCTCTCTTCTCCCTACATTTATATGCTGCATTTCTCTTTTTTTTTTTAAATAGGGCCTTCCACTTAACCAGTGACTCCTCAGTTTGTATAGCAAACTGCATTTCAAAATATAACAAGGCATTGTGTTCCATATTATAATTAGTGCTTCTGATTCTCAGTTTTAATGGACAGACATCAATAAAACAGCCAGATACAGAAAATGAAATCTGTGTTTAACCAGTAAACAACTGAAATGGTTGCTTGTATCTAAGAGCTTGTCTACATGGAGCAGGAGTGTGTTATTTCTAAAGCACACTAGTGTGTTGGATATTAATTGGTCTGTGTAGACCCTTCTGATGCTCACTAAAAGTTCCCTAGTGCTTTAATATAGTGCTGTTTGAAACAGTGCTACGTTGAAGTGCACTAGGGAGCATTACAAAGAGATTACTCATTATGTATATACTATTATATACATTACTCATTAAAGTATGTACAAAGACTTTCCTGAAAACCCCCGATTAGTGGACACCTACATAAAACTCAAAAGTTGCTAAAAATAACCCCCCAAAATTAAATAAATAAATCCTGAAAAACAGAAGCCCTACAATAGGGCATTTTACCACACCTTTTACACACTTATAGTAGTCCCCAGTTTAACTGACACTACCACTTCATATTCATTGGGAGTTATAATTTTCTTGTGGAACTGCATTCTTGCATTCCTCCCTTTCTGTGTGCATGTACTTCACATTTTTATCCTACATTGCTTGTATCCCATTCCAAAGGCTAGTGGCTTCTGGAAGTCAAATAACCTAACTAAGGAATCTTTTGAAGGTTTGGATATTTCAGTATTTATTTAGGCCATGAATCCAAGACCTAATTGTTCTTGGCACTTGAAAGACAAAACATGAAGGACGTTTTTCCAAAACAGCTGCTAAAACCTATCTCGAATCATACTCCTAACTTCCACAAAGAGCTAGATAGTTTAGTCTACAGGTGAATATAAAAAATAGGCTTGTACTAGAAATGTATAATAATAATATTGGAAGAAAAATAAATATATCTTAAAGAAACAGAACAACTCACAATTTCAACCCATTTTTATCTAACTAGTATGTAGAGGCTCCAACCAAGATTGGGGTCCCATTATAGTAGATTATGTATATACCCATGCTAGGTAAAATATTTTTATCCAGAAATGTTGTTTTGACGTTGGTGTCCCTTTAAAGGGTTTCAAGCTGATTATGAATATTACGTTTTACTAGGAATGTATAACCTTTTGGACTTTTTGTTAGACATCTGTCACCAGATCCTGGATCTGTACTCACAAGGGAAACAGCAAATGCCTCATCATACTCCACACCAACTGCAACAGCCTCCATCCCTTCAATCTACACCTCAGATGCCTCCGGTACTACAGTCGCAGCAATCTCAAAGTTCAGAGCAGTCACAGACACAGCAGCAAAAAGAGTCCCAGCAGTCAGTGCAACAGCAACAGCAGCAACAAACACAACAATCTAAGAAACCCTCTCCTCAGTCAAGTCCTCCAAGGCAGGCTAAACGTCCAGCGGTAAGTTTAACTGAACATAAGTGGTGAACAGATTTCTAATTTAGAGCAGGAGCAGTTGTTGTCTAAATTATGGTTATGCTTTGAAAAGTGACTGTAAAGTATCACCTTATTACATGTTGGATTTTTTTCTTGGTTTATTGCGTTTACTACTGCTTATTTTAGTACCAAAATAAGTTGTTTTTTAATGCCTACCAGGACCGCAGGGCCTGCACCTCTCTTGTGCAGTCAACAGAATGGTTTACTGTGTTCCAATCAGTTAGGCCTTTGCCCGCCAACTGAAGGCTGTGAGTTTGCCCAAATGTTACTGATGAAATCACTTGATCTGCAGAACCTTTATTATAAGTGATGATGTATGAGAAAAGAAGAACCCAAATTCACTTTCAGAAACTAGACGGAGTTTGTTGGATTGGCCATTTACATTTTTTCCCCCAAAATGAGCATATTTTATATAAAATCAGAGATTCAATATAGGTGGAACCTCTAATGTGTCATTTTTGCAGGTTTCAGAGTAGCAGCCATGTTAGTCTGTATCCGCAAAAAGAGCTGACCCCGAGGTATCACTACCATTAAGGGAGCTGACTACCCCATCAAGTGGTTCCACTCTGAAAATGCCTAAAAATGACACAAAAAGAACAGGAGTACTTATGGCACCTTAGAGACTAACAAATTTATTTGAGCATAAGCTTTCGTGGGCTACAGCATCCGAAGAAGTGGGCTGTAGCCCACGAAAGCTTATGCTCAAATAAATTTGTTAGTCTCTAAGGGCTGGTCTACCCTGGGGGGGGGATCAATCTAAGATACGCAACTTCAGCTACGTGAATAGCGTAGTTGAAGTCGAAGTATCTTAGATCGACTTACCTGGGGTCCACACGGCGTGGGATCGACGGCCGCGGCTCCCTTGTCGACTCCGCTACCACCGCTCGCTCCGGTGGAGTTCCGGAGTCGATGGGGAGCGCGTTCGGGGATCGATATCACGTCTTAACGAGACGCGATATATCGATCCCCGATAAATCGATCGCTACCCGCCGATACGACGGGTAGTGAAGATGTACCCTAAGGTGCCACAGGTACTCCTGTTCTTTTTGTGTAATTTTTAGGCATTTTCAGAGTGGAACCACTTGATGGGGTAGTCTGCTCCCTTAATGGTAGTGATACCTAGGGGTCAGTTTACCCTTGGCCCTTTAAGATTTTGAAAGATCTGATGTATACAAGGACCTGGGAGATATTAGTAGAGAGGAAGTAGTACTAGGAATAAGTGGAAATAAGTGGACATGAAATCCTGTCACTGTTTCTTTAAGGGCCTGCACCAGGAGTCCTGCAGGGTGGGGGCAAGGCTTCCCTTTCATCTAACCAATTGGATGAGCATATATGCTACCTTCTCTCTCATAGCAGGGAAGACAGCAGTGGGAGAAGGCTTGATGCTGAATCCTTTGAGGCTGGAAACTTATTGGGGAAAGGGACCAGCTGAAGGAGAAGCTGTGCAAGGCCCTGCAGTTGGCCTAAATTACAACCCAGCTCAGGGCTGCTGTCTTAAAGGGAAAGAAACTGTTTAAAGTACAACCCAACTTCAAAGAAGGACCTGGGGTGCCTCCTGAACAGGAGCAGTAAAAACCTACCAGGACTCTTCTGTGAACCTGGAGTGGGTGTGAACTTGAGTGACTAAAGGAGTAAGTCACACTCTGTAGACAGAATTAATAAACTAGCCCCCCACCCCACCCCACAGTGAAGTTGGTGTGTGCTTTGAACTACTCTGGACTGAGTACAGGCAGTCCTCAACTTTACGACGTTCGAGTTACGACGAACGGCACTTACCATGCTTCTGCATTGACACACTGATTTGACTTATGACTATTGGGTTCAAGTTTATGACGCTTGGTCCAACGATGGAGTAGATTGTGGTTCCGAGTTCCAACTTACGACTTACCAACTGTAAGGAACCAATTGTGTTGTAAGTCCGAGGACTGCCTGTAATTGAAAACCTGAGTGGGTGCCAGGAGCAATGCATCTGCAGGGCCACAAGGGGGCATGCTTGAGGGCAGCTCCCCATTACAAACCACTTAAGTTTTGCATATTTTCATCATGACAATATAAAAAAAATTAATCTTACAGACATGGTTTTATGCATTCCATGTCTTGTGCTCTGTACCATCACTGTTCTTTTAAAATAAGAAAGCATCCTACACAAGGGACAAAACCTCATAAGTATTCCAGCTGCACACTTATCCAAAGTCATTCCAGGGTCAAGTACAGCCTTTGGACCTCTATTTGATACGCAGTTAACTAAATTGTCTCTATTGCATTTATGTTTTGATATTTTATTCAAACAGCAGTGAAATAACAAGTGCGTTATTCACAATAGAGCCTCTGGTATCTGTTTTCTTGGGCTATTTAGGATGTGCCCTCCCCTCTTTCTTATAAATTCTTAATGTCTTCTTATGACCTATTACTGCTAATGCAACTTTGATTTGGAGAGAACAGCAGGCAGCATCTCTGGAGAAAACAGACAATACATGAAAGATTTGGGGCTGAGGAGGAGTGTGCAAAAGTCTAGATAGAGGTAGCAGGCAGAAAAAGTTAAGAATGCATAGATCTGTGTAATCTTAGATTTTACATAGAATGTCATTTACTACTGAAACAAAGTCACGTCTGCAGTGAAACATGGCAGCACTGTTGTAACATTGCACGTTTGCAGTACATGGTAGTTGAAGATGGAAAATAAAGAATACCAAATTCAATTGAAACTTTAGGGGGAATTTTAGGGAGCCAGAATGTATTTGCTCCTCTTCTCCCACCCCCACCCCTCCAAAAAAAAACTTGCTTTCATTGCACATTGTCTTCTTGCGTTGTAGGATCTTAAGGGCAGGACCTTTTTTATATTTGTCTGTGAAGTACGTAGTAATCAGTTGGCACTGTGGAAATAATGAAAACACAAACTGGAATCTGGCCATATATAACTGTTGCAAAAATGCCAAGGAACTTTTGTCTGCAAATAGTCTAGGTATTTGTTTTAGGTCTTTCTTAAAAGAATGCAGCTTCCATGCTGAGACATGAATTCATGAA
This sequence comes from Terrapene triunguis, assembly GCF_002925995.2. NCBI lineage: Eukaryota > Metazoa > Chordata > Testudines > Emydidae > Terrapene > Terrapene triunguis. The sequence goes on from NW_020664447.1 coordinate 77,950,799, forward strand.
TTAATTTTGGAGGAATGAGAGTACACTTACTGAATCAACAGCATGATTTCCTGCAGCACCTGGAGTTTTCTTCAGTCTCATAAGTATTAAGGAGGCCTGATCTTGCTTAGTTGGAGATCTGATGAGAACAGTATCTGAGCCCACCTAGCATCAGCCTAGAGTGTAAACGGATGCAGAAGGGAGACTAATAAGCCCAGATAATTTGTAGAGTGAGGTTAAAAAAAAGACACCTAAAGCCTATAAAAAGTTAGAGCTGTAAAGATGTGTCCTGTTGTGGCAGGAGAGTGCAATAGCTCAGATTGGATAATGCTTTATGTACCAAATTTATTCCATGCTAGGAAATTCATGACTTGGAAGCAATAAGATGCATTGTGCCCCAAAAACATTTTAAGTTAAACCTTACTAAGAGATTCTACCAGTTTCTGTAAATAGGAAATTGCATGACTGCCTCTTAAGATGTTATAGGAGAAATGTGTATATTCCTCAGAGCCAGATGCTCCACTTTGTCAATCATCATAGCTCAATTGAAGACAATGGAGATATGGAAATTTACATCAGCTGAGGAGATGGTCCCTGGTTTATAAAACCTTTCCAAATGCCTGTCTGTGTAAATCTGGCACCTCTTCTAAACTGTTGGTGGGGAAGAACATTTTGAATGTTCAGCTGATTAAGGTCTCTGTATCCAATAATCTCTCCCATTGTTGTTTTACTGAGGAAAAACTACCTTAAATGGTAAAACTAAAATATATGTTATTGGGGGCTGATACATTTGTATTGAAGATGTAAAATTTTCAAAGATACAGGTGCACATACAGTAGAACCTCAGAGTTACAAACACCTTTAGAATGGAGGTTGTTCGTAACTCTGAACAAAAGATTATGGTTGTTCTTTCAAAAGTTTACAGCTGAACAGTGGCTTAATACAGCTTTGAAACTTTAGTATGCAGAAGAAAAAAGATGCTTTTAAACATCTTAATTTAAATGAATAAGGCACAGAAAATTCCCTTACCTTGTCAAATCTTTTTTTAAACTTGCCGTTTATATTTTTAGTTGTTTGTTTAATGCAGTACTGTACTGTACTTCCAGTTCCAAATGAGGTGTGTGGTGACTGGTCAGTTCATAACTCTCAGGTTCTACTGTATGTTGCAGGATTGCCGCATTTAAAACTGCCCATGAACTCTTCTCAAACTTGGGGTGTCTTGGTGAAATTATTTTCGCAAGATTAGACTTTGTGAATAAATACAGAGTAACCTAATAAAATGGAATTTGGTTGCTGCTTGAAGTGATCATTTGACTAATTAGAGCAAACAATTTCAAAAGTCATCTCCATGATGGTCAAGGGGGAGTCACTTCAGATTTAAAATGGCTTCTTTGATTTCACATGTAGGGAAGAACTTTTCATTTTGTGTGCCACTTTAGTGCTAATAAAGAATTTAAAATGTGGGATCATCATTTGGCATCAGTTAAAGCTGCTTGATCTGTTGGGTATTAAAATGCAGATAAAACTATCTACCCTGGCAAAGTGGAATTATTGCTGCTTTGCATATGTGTGATGGAAAACTAGTGATTTCACAGTTTATTAACAATGTAGGTTGTGCTATAACTTGGCATGGAGCTTCATAGACATTTAGAGTCCTGCTTCCTGCCCCAAAATGTGTCCCATCTAAATTAAACAGAAATGAGGCTAGCCAAGGGAAAGGAGGGATGTGAAGTAAGGCAAATAAGTCATTACAGAGTAAGAAAATCATAAGTTCTGATACCTAAACACAGACTGAAGTAGGGCAAAGTGGAGGAATTAGACTGCACAGGAGAAGATAACTGCTGGAAAGCAAGGCAAAAGTAAATTTTTCAGACAAGGTTTGGAGAGGATAGTGAGGATAATTGCCACACAGAGGGATGTTATAACAGGCATAGGGTGTAGGATAAGAGTAAAATTAAAGAATCAAAGTTAGCTTAAGTTTGGTTAAGGATATACTGTGTGTTGTAAAGAGGGCCCCAATCAGCAAGTAAAAGAAGGTCATGAGAATAAGTAGTATGGGAAGGATGTATGGCTTCAAAAGTAACTAATAAAATAAAGAACGGCAGTAACAAGACAAAGAAAAACTGTCGTAAAAGAAACAAGTCCAGACCTTCCCACTGTTCTGCTGGTAAGCAAGGAGTGGGGGAGAAAATAAGGGAAGAAAGGGGGCTGTAAATCTTAGGAGGATTAAGACTGGAACTAAGGGTCAATTGTCTCAAGTTGATTTATAGCTGAAGTCAGCAAGCAATGACATCACTTGTTTGTTATAGGTATAATAAGTAAACTCTTAAAGGGGTTCATTAGTAATACCTTTCTGACCATGCTGGAGCCAATCAATATGGGTCTAAGCACCCCTGGGCCTAGCCCATTTGTAAGCATCTTGATCAAATGCTTATAAATGTTTTGGTACTGGTTGGATGTAGTAAATTGCTTATTAGTTAGGCTTTTTAGGCATTTTTAGAGCAATTGTATAAATACCCTTTGGCCTTTGGATTTAATAAAGGAATTTGTGTTAAACTAGTGTTAGGTGGTTTCCCTTATAATTCATATGTTTATAATTTCACATATTAATCATTCAGACATTTTGGCAACTGTGGCAGGATGCCAGACATTAATTTCAGTTGCTCTAAACCAGTGATTCTCAACTAGGGGTACGTGTAATCCTGGGGGTACGTGGAGGCCTTCTAGGGAATATATAAACTCATCTAGATATTTGCCTGGTTTTAAAAGCACTGGCAAAGTCAGTACAAACTAAAATTTCATACAGACAATGTTCTATATATAATATCTGTTCTATATATTATATCAGCGGTTCTCAAACTGTGAGCAAGTTCGTTTTAATGGGGTTGCCAGGGCCAGTGTTAGACTCACTGGGGCCCAGGGCTGAAAGCTGTGCTGTGCAGGGCTGAAGTCAAAGCCTGAGATGAAACTTGGGGTATGCAAGACAAATCAGACTCCTGAAAGGGGTACAGTAGTCCAAAGGGTTGAGAACCACTGCTCTAAACCCCTAAAGTGAAGGGGTAGTGACCTGTCTTATACTGGTTGTAGATGATTCCCTCTTAAAGAGAAATTCAGTAACATAGGGGGAATAGAGGAATATCTATATGGCAAGCTTTTTGTCAAAGCATAGCAGAGGTCCGCTAATTGCCACTGAGACTCCTAAATACTTGCGGGGACGGGGGAGACAGAGTGACAAAACAAGCAAGCTTTGCTCCACAAGCATGAGGGCTTAAAAAAACCCTCCCCAAAACCAGATTCTCACATTTGTATTACTTCAGGAGCTGAGGCTTTAGGAAACATCAGGTGTAGGGGGTCTTGTGATAAAACCACAAGAGCTGGTAATGCTGGGCAGGAGTCAAAGTAAACCCTAAGTTTGCTGCCAGCTTCAGTAATAGACTGTTGTGGAATTATCAAAGAGGATAGGGGAAGAGGGGGAGAAGTTTCAGGAGGAAAGTTGGGATGCTCATTTTTGCCCTGTTTAGTTTGAATAGCATTAGGACATCAATTGGGAAGTATGGGAGAGGCAGGAAGAGGTTTGAGCCTGAACAGAGGTCGTGGTTAGAGACGTAGATGTGAAATATGAGACAGTTGGAGTAGGTGAAGTTACCCAGGGAGGGGAAATATTTAGTGGTGGAAGATTTGAGAACGCAAAAGCAAGAGAGAAGAAGCAGGACCAAGGATCCAGTGAAGGCAACAGTGAAAGAGTGGGTAAGTAAGGCAGGAAGTGAACCAGGAAATGAGTCAGGGACCCCAGGAAGAGATGGCCTCCAGAAGAAAAGGGTAGTGTGTATCAGCAGCAGCAGACACATTGAAGAGAATTAGAATGGAGCACAGGCTCTTAGATTTGGAGAGGAAGGTGTCATTAGTGACTTTTTTGATTGATCAGTTCTGGTGGAGTGGAGAGGATGAAAGTTGGAGGGAATCAAGTGATAAGCAGAGGAAGTTAGGGCACTGGAAATAAAGAGCCCCTTTAAGAAGCTTGTAGGTAACTTCCTTTTGATTATATCCAATTGATCCCTACCAGGGGATCCACTGCATATAATCAAAGGGAAGTTAAAAATGAACTCCTTTGAGAATTCCATTATATTTGTCTAAACTTACTTGCTTTCAGATTGACCTAATTTAAAAAAAGTCCATTTCAGATTGACCTGTTCTGGTTTGCATGTTCATGCTTTTGAATATGTAATAGTTAAACAAAAATGGTTTTGAACCAGTCTCTCTCAAAACTGGTGAAACTTCATAGGGAATAAATAACTTTGAAAGAACCAGCAAGTAGTAAAGAAAACAATGATACACATCCTGTATGCTTATGAACTTACACTTTGCCTGTACTTAACCATTGGTATTATTCATTTTTTAATTCACATATCTAAGCTTTACAGGATCATTTAAACGTGGGGAGACGTTACCATTGTAAAATTGTTTACTCCACTCAATCATGAAAGTAAACGAAAATGAGTGCCCTTTTCAGTAATCATGTGTGCAATTATAATTTGATTTGCAGACCTGCAGTTAGAACACATTCAAAATAAATTTCATGGACTAGCTATTTAAAATTATACACAGCTATGAAAATTTGTGGCTTCATAGTCACTCACTGAAGCTTTTGGATATGGCTGGTGTATTTATACATTGCTCATGACTGGACAAATCTTGTATTACAAGGAAAGGCATATACAGGAAAACACTGAAATCTTTGAAGAAAAGGTAGAAGTTGAAGTGGACTCTGGAATATTACTTCAGTTACTAGAATGAAGGATAGCAAAGAATTTAAATAAAGCAGTGCAAATTATAGTGTACATGTGTACAGCCTTGTCTTGAGACCTAAATTGGAGCTCTTCTAACACATACCTGCTTTTGCTGAAATAACAGTCAGTCCTGTGTCCTCACTGGCACATTCTTGTCAAAATAATAAGAAAACCACCTTGAAATTCTGGATACACTGACAGGACAGTTAACAGCCCTAGCAATTGGGGCTCAGGAAAGTAAGAAGTTACTGCTAGCAAATATGGTATAGTTTTGTTACAGTTCATACGGTTCATTGCACTTAAAAATTTGTATTCTGTTTTCCCCAGACTGCCTCTAACTCATGGACCTCATTAAAAAATTTTACAAGATGATCTTTAGCGATTAAATAATGATCTTGAATTCTGTGCGTTTTGGTCACAGCTGTTTAGTTACCCTAGAACTCCAAAAATAATTATATAATATCTGTATTGGCACTATTACACATCTCTCTAGAGACAACATTTTTATGAGATTATAGAATTATTTACCCCTAAAGTAAGCTGTAGGAAAGAATTTAATTTAGTTCCAACTCCAAAGAAATTGCAATGTTTACTTAATGACATTAGTCAAGTTAAATTCTTTGGGCAAGATCCCGCAGTTATTGGGAGGAAATGTGTTTGCAGGGTTAGAGAAAGCAGAATATCACTGGTCGTGTCTTGGAGACAGTGCAGACTTCCACTTACAGGGCAGCATGGCTCAGGATAGACTTCAGGAACATAGTTGTCTGCGTTTGTGAAGTCTTGGTGCAGGAGTTTTGGTGGATCTTACTGGAGCTCTGTAACTTGGCTGATTCTGCTAAGGAATTTAATTTCTTGATAAGCTTGTGTGCTCATTAAATTCCTGTTAGATTTACTGAACTTCTTAAACTACATTGGCTTGAGATGGCTGGTGCAGGATAGGTAGGAAGCCTACAAGTGTATACTTTAGTCTGCAAGAAAGTTTATAGAACTTAAAGGAATTCAGACAAATGAAAATAAATTTGCAGTTTCTACGCCAAGCCACTCTGGTGATAGAATGTTCCAAAAGAAAATCGTGTCAAAGTGAAAACATTTGATTTTCTCACTCCCATGTCTGTAAAACATTTCTCATTCACTCTGAATTTAGTGTGCGCCCACGTTCTGTGCTGTTACAATAATACTTGGCTCTTACATAGTGTTTTCTACCTGAAGATTTTAAAGTGCTTTACAAAGGGAAATATTTTTTTCATTATCCTACTGACTGGGTAACTGAGGTATAAAGAGGTGAAATGACTTGTCAAAGTTCACACAACAGGTCAGAGGCAGAGCCAGAAATAGAGCCCACGTCGCCCGACTTCCCGGTCAGCATTCTGTCCACTGGACCATGATGCTGCTTCAGTAGATTATAAATAAATTAAAAGATGTGAATATTAAATAACAAGAATTACAAAAGCAGCTCTGTGTTCACACACAGTAGGTACATTTTTCAGACTCTTCACTCTCTCACATTCTTAACCATCAACTCTCCTATCCAAATCAAATTACCTACTTCATATTGCCTGATTCAATGCTCTTTGTTTGTGTGGAACATCGCAGGCCTTTTAGTTAAAAAAAAAAAAAAAAAAAAAAAAGATTTAGGGCTTGTCTAGACCACAGTTCTCGCACTCGAATTGGAAACAGATTTAGTTAAATTGATGCAAAACCTGTGCATATACACTTCTACCCCGATATAACGTGACCCGATATAACACGAAGTCGGATATAACGCAGTAAAGCAGTGCTCTGGGGGGGTGGGGCTGCGCACACTGGTGGATTAAAGCAAGTTCGATATCACACAGTTTCACCTATAATGCAGTAAGATTTTTTGGCTCCCAAGGACAGCATTATATCGAGGTAGAGGTGTACCAGGGCTTAATAAACTGCATCCTATTAGTATTAACAGTATGTGTTTGCTAATTACATTTTTATTTTTGAATTATTCAGATTTTATAATGTATAGTTCTGGAGATTGATGTGAATTTTGTTTTTTTTTTTGACTAATAGGCTGTATCTCCCAAAGAAGAAATCAAGGCATCAGGTAGATATTGTATTTTTTTACTGTATATTATATCTTTCACTTTTTTAATAAGCAAAACTGTTTGCCAGAATAACTAATTCACTGCACCTTCTAAAATTGCTTGGTTAGTTTCTTTCTAGGTCTAGAAATTACCTTGTTTATTTGGTCTTGATTATGCAGGCTTAAATATAGACCTTCCAATTAAAAAAAAAAAGTTTGTTTTTTTTGTTTATCTGTGGAAGTACAGTATAATTGTTCCTAAAGCATAGTCCCTTTATGCTTGTACAAATAGGCTGCTCAGTAGAACTAACAATTACTATTATAAAAGCTCCATCTCCATTATAACTTAAGTGTGTAGCCAATTACTGGCATGGCTTACAGTCTGTACCCAAACATAACATAGTTAATTCTTGTTAACTTTGGCAGTTAACCACGTTTTTCTTTTGTCAGAGAGATAGGCCAACACATGATTGTCTTGCAGTATCCACTTTGTAAAAGTTATTTTGCTGTATACCCCAACTGTGCCTATGTAACAAGTTTGGCCAGATCTTTCTTTTTCCAGCTCTGTAGTAAAGTAACCATGTCTCATGGTTAAAAGTTGTGGATAGACCCTAATAATAAACTAACATGTGTGATGTTAGATTATTTAAATTTCATACTGTGGTAATGCCTACAGTCTCCAAACAAGTCGGAGCCCCACTTTACGTAGCACAGTACAAACATAATAAAAGAATCCTTTTCCCAAAACCCATTCTGGATTTCCGGTCTTAGTATGCTGATGGAGCCATAACTAAACTTACATTTTTGTTGATGGGGGGCTTCCAAATTTGTTTTTTTCAGAACCACCACCATCTAAAATTCCTAAAATTGAGACATCTCATCCACCAGTACCTCCTGTGCACCCACCTCCAGGTAAGGTTTTATTAAGAGTTAATTCCCAGCCTGCTGTTCTTATTGGATCTTTTGGAGTTAAGTGCTTGACCTTGTTCTTTTGCTATTGTGAGCTAAAAGTGTCATGTTGGTTTGAATAAAATTAATTGTAGTATGAAAGGTGATGAAATATTTGATAGTGTAATTAGAACGAGTACATAAGTAAGATAGTAGCCAGAAGACTTCTGGACCTCCCAAACAGTCTGCTTTGCTCTGCCATATTTGAGGTTATGTACTGTATTGGTTTGAGGTAATGATATCAAAGCTGATTTAAGACAAGTTACAGAAAATTTCAGGCCAAAAGGAATTTGAAAATATTAATTGAAAAAGCAAGGGTATGACTTGCGATTTCATCGTTAACTTTAATGGGCACTGTGTTTGTAACCTTGAATCTTCACGTTTTTACAAAGTATTCTGTGCCAGTTTTGATAATCTGTGGAGAAATGTATGAAGCAGCTGAAAACATATAGAATCATAAAAATGTAGGGCTGGAAGAAACCTTGAGAGGTTCTCCTGTAATTGAAGGGATACCTACAACATCCTTGACAGGTATTCGTCTAACCCAGGGGTCGGCAACCTTTCAGAAGTGGTGTGCCAAGTCTTCATTTATTCACTCTAATTTAAGGTTTCACGTACCAGTAATACATTTCAACGTTTTAGAAGGTCTCTTTCTATAAGTCTATAATATATAACTAAACTATTGTTGTATGTAAAGTAAATAAGGTTTTTAAAATGTTTAAGAAGCTTCATTTAAAATTAAAATGCAGAGCCCCCCAGACTGGTGGCCAGGACCCGGGCAGTGAGTGCCACTGAAAATCAGCTTGCGTGCTGCCTTCAGCACGCGTGCCATAGGTTGCCTACCCCTGGTCTAATCTGTTATTAAAAACCTCCAATGACAGGGATTCCACAACCTCCCTTGGTAACCTATTTGCATATAAAATAGAGGCTGGTTTCTCTACAATTCAGTGTAGTGAATAGATCCTGCTTCTCCACTGTCATAAAACAATGGGCACTTCTTTTGAAGGTGGGTATGTGCAGCTATGATGCACATATTAGATTTATACAAATTATTTACAAGAGTCCTCACACTTAATTGAAATTTTATACAGGAAAGGGGGAAAAAAGCTGATGCTGTTCCTCTTTATAGTACTAAGCACACACCCTGCCACTGTGTTCTTCTGTCTCTTGTTGTCCCCTGTTAGGAGCTGTCATTTTTAGTTGCATTATATAGCACACACTATAAAATATTTATGTCATATCTCAGGGTCAGTGGAAGGACAGCTAATGTATCAAGGCACTGGAAGCACAGTACTACAATTTTTTTCACAAACATATGGCATTTTGGAGCATTACAGGGTTCCTTGGCAGATCAAGCCTTCTTTTAGGAAATGAGCCAAGGAAAAGAACATCCCCTTACTGGTTGGCACTGTATAAGAATTAGAAACTATGTTCAGGTGTATATTCTGAAGAGATATTACATGTGGGATTGTTTGAGGCAATTTGAAGCTACTGCCTGATGCTAGCATGGCACCTGTCACCCTTTTATGAAGACCATACAATATTTAATTATTCTATGTATTACCACTCCAATTATGAACTCCTTAAAAATTCAGCATTTCCTACAACAATTGTGATGGAATAGGAACTTTCATTCATCCTATTTTCAATTACTCGCAAATTTTAAACTTCAAATCTGTCATGGACTTAGCCCTCCGTGAGGAAGAGTCAGATGTCTGAAAGAACTTTTTGCAAATAAAGTTTTAAGTCCATTAAATGGCTATTAGCCACAATGGGTAAGGAATGGTGTCCCTAGACTCTGTTTGTCAGAGGGTGGAGATGGATGGCAGGAGAGAGATCACTGGATCATTACCTGTTAGGTTCACTCCCTCTGGGCCACTGTCGGTAGACAGGATACTGGGCTAGATGGACCTTTGGTCTGACCCAGTACGGCCGTTCTTATGTAACTAATTGAAAAATAATATGCTGGCCATGCAATGTTTTTTTTATTTTTCATATCACTTGTAAACTGATGTAGGAAATCTCTTCAAGTGTCAAATTCAAGAACGGACAATGCAGCTCTTCAAAGGCAGATTTATTAATCTGCAACACAAGCTCCTGGGTAACAATTCTACTGTTGGTTGTAGTTGTCAAAACGGTGACCTTGATAAAGGGCTAGAAGTTGTGGGCAGGAGAGAGAAGAATGGTAAATTATAATAGGGACATAGGAACAACAAGAGGGGGACAATACAGTGGGAATCTGCTCAACATCTGAGATGGCTATACACAAATGCAAAGGAGTATTGTGGGTATATTACCAGGGGTTTCATAAGTAAGACATGGAGGTTATTGTCCCATTCTATTTGGCACCGATGAAGCCTCAGCTGAAGTATTGTATCCAGTTTTAGGCGCCACACTTTGGGAAAGATGTGGACAGACTGGAGAGAGCCCCCAAAATAATAATGGGTTTTAAAAACATGACCTTATGAGGACAGGTGAAAATACTGTGAGTAGTTTTAGTCTTGAGAAAAGAAAAGAGGGAGGGAGAAGAGGAACCTGATAGTCTTAAAATAGGTTAGGGCTGTTACAGAGAGAATGGTGATCAATTATTCTGCAGCCAAAGGGTAGCATGTGCAGGCTTGTCCATCTCAACTTTCTTTTGCATTGTCATTTTAGTTCAACTGTTGGGCAGTGGTGAAATGGCGGCTCTGCAAACCTGCCTATACAGCTTTTTCAGTGAAAAGATGTTTTGTACCTTGTTATAAAAATGAACTATTCTGTGTACAAACAGGACATGTGCCTTAGCTTTGTGTAACAAGTTTATTTCCATCAGTCAAGCATTTTAAAACTCACTACTGTAGATTCTGAAGATACTATCCATTGGGTCCTATCACGGAGAGACGTTTGGTCTGCCCTTAGTTCAAACCAGCTTTGATCTGATTTTTAACTTCCCCCGATTTTTGTCCAATCAACTTGAAGTTTCATAGGTGTGATCTTGTGCCAGCTTAAGATTTTTTTGTTTGTTTTTGGGGGTAGGGAAAGGGAATAATAGAAATTAGACAAAAGTGTTTGTGAGAGGAATGCTCAGACGAAATGACCCAAATTTTGTAGCCCTTTCCTAATGCTTGTCTGTTTCACGGTCTCAAATCTCTGTTGCGCTTGCATGTGGAATGGTTGCAGTTGAAACTAATATTCTGGTTAGGTTTTTTTCTACTGCCTCTGCTCTTTAGCTGATTTTTTTTGCATCTAGCTTTTGGGACATGTGGGGCTTATTGTAAGGCGGAAAGCCACATATAAAGTGCTGTTGCTGTCAGCAGGCTGGTTTGCCAGATATACTCAAATGTAGTTAGCGTTCAGTCATCTAGAACCCAACAGACCAGGGCTTACCTTGAGCCTGCTGTTTCTGCAAGCTGGCATTGTGCGCATATTCTTACAAGGTACCAGAAGATAATTTAGAAAAACAGACCTGGTAATAAGAAATGTTAAATTGCAAAGTAACACGTTTTATTTTAGGTGGTTGTAGATAGCCAACATTTCCAAATTAAATCAGCATAGACAGGAATAAGCTTTGTGTCGCATCCTTTCTTTTCTTAGCAGACCTAAGGTTAATGTTTGCTTACATGGAAGTGGCCAAAACAGTAGCATATACTGTGACCTTTTGTAAACTTTCCCATAATCTTAGTAGCCTCAATCAGCTCAGTAAGTTCTAACACTGGAATCAAAACTGGTGCAGAAATTCAAATTCCATCTTATCAAAAGAATTATTTTCATTGTATCACATTTGTTTTTTTAGAGTAGTTAAAAGATTTTGAAGGTAATGTCAGCACAGGCATTTGGTGGCTTTGTTCCTAAGCATCTGCTGGACTGGATGGATTTAGTCACAACTGTTTACCTGTACTGGTCATAGAACAATATTGAAGGATCTCAGCAGTGTGGAAGGAATAAATTTTAATAATAATAAAGGTTTCAGAGTAGCAGCCGTGCTAGTCTGTATCCGCAAAAAGAACAGGAGTACTTGTGGCACCTTAGAGTCTAACACATTTATTTGAGCATAAGCTTTCGTGGGCTACAGCCCACTTCATCGGATGCATAGAATATTCTCACACCTCTTGTCAAACTGTCTGTAATGGGCTATCTTGATTATCACTACAGAAGTTTTTTCTCTTAATTAATTAGCCTATTAGAGTTGGTAGGACAACTCCCACCTTTTCATGTTCTCTGTGTGTATATATATCTCCTTACTATATGTTCCATTCCATGCAGCCAATGAAGTGGGCTGTAGCCCACGAAAGCTTATGCTCAAATAAATGTATTCGTTTCTAAGAATAACAACATTAATTTTCACTGTGGGGTATCTGCTGTTTCTTCTCTGTTTTGACCTTACAAGGTCTTATTGCATGTGATTTCCAAATATTTTAGCTGCAGAACAAACAGGAAGAGAGCAGGCTACTATGTGCAACATGTTAACATTTTAAGAAAAACATAGCAGTGTAGGTAGTCCTTATTGCTGTGCTACAGAAAAGTAAATGAAGCTTTTTTTGTCTGTTGCAGACCGTAAGCTTCCTTTGACAACTGCAGTTTCAATGGGAGAAGCAGAGCAAAGTACTACAGTGGACTCTGTAGACATACCAAAGGTCCAGATTCCTCCTCCAGCTCATCCTGCACCCGTACATCAGCCACCACCTATGCCTCATCGTCCTCCACCACCTCCGCCTTCCAGCTACATAACTGGGATGTCCACTACAAATTCTTACATGTCAGGGGAAGGTTATCAGAGTCTTCAGTCAATGATGAAAACCGAAGGACCAACCTATGGAGCTTTGCCACCAGCTTATGGACCACCAACTCACTTACCGTATCATCCTCACGTGTATCCTCCTAACCCTCCTCCACCTGTTCCTCCACCTCCACCTACATCATTTCCACCCCCTAATATCCCACCACCTACTCCTGGGTACCCTCCTCCACCTACGTACAATCCTAACTTCCCACCTCCACGACTGCCTCCAACTCATCCACCTCCAGGGCTGGGAATGCCACCAGCCAATTATCCCCCTCCCACAGTTCCCCCTGGTGGACAACCACCAGTACCACCTCCAATACCACCACCTGTTATGCCACCTGTTGCAGGACTTGGACGTGCTACATGGATGAGATAGCATGAGAATTGTGTACAAATATCTTTTAATTTTGAGGAATAGTTTAAAAGGCAGAATAATTGAGCAGTGACCATATTGTAAAGATAAATAGGAAAGTAATTTGTATAATCTAGATTCTGGTATAGTATATAAAGACATGGAACAGTGAAATGGAATCTTAGTTGACCTACTTGCAGTATTGTTAATGGCAAGATATATAGGCTTTTAATATAGACACGGCAGAGCTAATTAAAAATCTAAATTTATACATTTGATTTAAAACTAAGTTGTCTGACTAAATTGTCTTGAGTTATTCCAACACTGGATTACTTTGTACTAGTGACTTTAACCAGCCATATTGGCTCATTTATATCAGTAAGAAGTAAATTTTCTTCTAGAAATCAGTGCCTACTTTTGAGTATCAAAATAGTCAGATATCCTGAAATTCCATCTAGAGTGTAAAAAAAAAAAAAGTTCATTTTCATTAAGTAACTCTCCTCTTAATGTTAAGCATCAGAGCTACTTTATTTAATATGTATATATTTACAACCCCCAGCTGACAGAAATCATTTTGAGATGTTTGCCTTGCTAATATTTTTGTTTTGGAATGTACTGCTATCTTGAAAAATTAAGTATGTTTACACCTATTTGCAAATTCCTGTACATAAATATATATATTTTCTAAGTGTGAAAGTCTGAATGTAACAACATACTGTGATTTACACCTTGGTTATAAATAGGACTGCTTCATTCACTTGTACCCAAATAAAATTGGATCTGAATTTAATGGATTTTATTTCAAAATCTTTTTTCCCTACTAGCTCTACATAGTCTGTGTCCCTAAAATTATTGTTCATGTTTATACTGCTGCAAGAGGAAATCTTATTCTATGTAGGTGTTTTACCTCTCGTACTAACTCACTGTAAAAATATTTCAGCAGTGTTCTATCAAAATTATTAAGCATCACAGCTCACTTACAAAGAATGTACTTTATTTTATTCAACTGAAAGTATACACTATCACAATCTCATACTTCATTTTTACTAAAATATTTCAAATGAATGTTTTACACATATCAAAAAAATCTGATTACTATTTTTTCTCCCCCCCAAAAAGTCAAAGTGGTTCAATAAAAGGTATAAATGTGTGCTAATGTCTAAAGATTTTGCTATGTACACAACAGTGGGTGCTAATTTATTCCAGTTTCTTTTGTAAATCATATACAGGAGGGCTGTAAGATCACAAGTTTAACAGAAATCAAACTTCAAACTGATTTCCCAAAGCAGTTCAAATAGACTTTCCCCACATTATGAAAAATATACAATTTTATCACTTTACAGTCATGCACTTTGAAAAAGATCAGTAGTACTTTTTCCCCACCCAGTTTCTAAAAAGATAAAAGGTCACTTTAACACTGATTTATGTCTAATAATATTTGGATAAAAATGTGCCATTCTCAAGGGTGGGCTCAGCAGTCTTATTAAAGGTGCAACGAGCCACCTGACGGTTATACCACAGCATTTCAAAATGCTTGTTTCACTCAAAGAAAACTTAAGGGCCTGATTCTGCTTTCCTAAGGCAAACAAAACGCCACTTGAAGGCAATGGAAGCTTTGTTTGTCTCAGGGCTGCAGAATTTGCAGCCTCTAAATAGACTGGGGACAGTAGCCCCATGTATATCGACTTAATGACCACCATTTTGGGGAGGGTTTCCCTCAAACTTACTATACAAAGTTTCTCAGGTAGTTTTCACAGTAGACCTAGAGCATAGTAAAGAGTGAATTTAAATGTGCATATAAAACATCTTTTTAGACAACTGAAAGTTTAGCACCCAAGTCATTCTGTAATGTCATTGAGTGTCTTTTTCCCCCAGGAAGACACTTTTTTTTTTAGCTCAAATGGAGCTAAATACAAAGAGTAGCAAACTTTAAAAAAAATACATGCAGCACTAACTTTCATGTACTTCTATAAAATCAACAATGCACATCTTGCATTTGGGGCTTATGCTGCCAAGTAGAATCATACAAAATATAGTTTTACCCTACTAGTATAAAGGATCCTTCAGTAGTTTAACTAAAAGACTGGCTGTCTTCTAAGCCAGCTCTCTGGGGTGTACAGCCATACAACACACCTCAGGTTTAGTGCTGTTTCCCCTTTATTTAAGAGTTTGAGATCTGCAGATGAAACCAGAATATGGACAACGCTTCAAGCCACAAAATGGCTTGTGATAGCTATATCTGATTAAGAATAAATTTGGATGAGTAGGTCAGAGCCAGTGAGAGAAGTAAACTGGCTAGTTTAGCTCTCAGTCCTGTTGAGAGGGAGGGATCATTAAATGCTTATTTGCTAGGCTAATCTACTCAGAGGCCAGCAAGCACATCATCAATACTATTAACACTCTACAGGCTTTACTGGCAACACTTCTGCTGCTTTAGTTGAAATTTGCTGAAGTAAATCAATTCTGCCCCCTAACACTCAATCCAGAGTTTGGACACTGGCATAATTACAATGGCCTTTCAGGTCGATGGATTAAGCAGCCATATATACATTTTGTAGCTCAGAGGGGAAATTAAACCTTTCTTTGCTGCCTTATTCTGGAAGGAAAAAATCATGCTTTTTCCCTCCCCTTTATATGAAGAAAATAGTTGAGCAAGAAAGAAAAACTGATGAATAGTATAGACAGTAATAGGCTGAAAATGGTCAAAATGAAAAGCTAGGAAGAGAAAATTCAGAGTGCTCTAGAGGTCAACTCTCAAAAGACAGACAGTGTGCCATTTTCTAGGCTAGTTTCTGCCAGGCTACACAGACTGCATAAACCTAGTATAGAGTTACAGTTAGTCAGCTCAATAGTGGCTGACACAGCTGAGGTACGCTTTAGGGGGAAGTGAACTGCTGTTGAGGGAGTTTCTAATAACTCACTGATCTCAGCTACCAGGGCCCATTCTTATTCTACCTACTTAGTGACTTACTGCTTAATTTTTATTCTGTTTAATATTCCTTCTCTGTTTCTTTATTGCTCAATCCTGCAAATTCCTTATTCAGGCAAGTAGGCTCATTAGACAGTGGGACTATTCACTTGTGTTAGAACCTGCAGGACTGACATCATAGTTATTTGTAGGTGTTTCATGCTAATCGGAGTCAAGAACTCAGCTAATGCAAAACAAATGTATCTAATCGTAACAACCTCCAATTGATTCAACTGCATTTAGGTAACTGACTGATTTTTCTAAAGTGGCAACATCTGAAGTCATTAAAGCTTCAAACTAAGCACCAAAACCAATGCCATTTTTGAAGAGGTGGCATTGAATCTACATACACCTATTGTTAAGATTATTTTATTTTACAATGGCAGGTTTACTAACTGAGTCCAGTTTCCTGTAGACTATTGGGGGGGAAAGGGAAAGAACATCTCATGAAATACAGGGCCAGATCTTGTGACTAGATGGAACCGAAAGGGGTCAACCTCTTACTACAGCTCCACAAGCAGCTACTCCACAATACCAAAATATAAGTCCCATTATTTTTATATACAGCAGTTAGAAGGAAAAAACACTCCATTTTGGTTTAACAAAAATAAAGCTTAAATGGCAGCAGCAGCCTCATTTGACAGCTTCTGTTGATATAGCGTTTACGCAGCTTTGAATGGCTGTTGCTTTGATTACATCATGAAGTAACCAATTTAGTTCAGTATTTCAACAAGGACATTAAAAAACAAATCCTTATTATGTGAGTGAATGTCGAGACTGAAATACTAGGATCCAAGAGAGAAACCTCTCTTGGCGAAACGGTAAGCCACATTGGTGGGAAAGCTGTTCTTACCTAAGTATTTAACAGCAAGAGTTTTACAGGAACAGTGTTACCATATTCATACTGGATTGTGGCTAAATGACTTAAAATTATTCACATTATGACTGCAGTATCATTTGTTCCATTAAAATCACATCACTAGCAGCTGAAATGGAGGCTCAGGCTATTCTGCATACCTGCTATGGACCTGTGTCATGGTCAATACGGGTACAACATACAAGGTGCTTTCAGTGTTTTATCATTCCACAAAGTATTTTATATGACAGCTCTTGAAAACAGTTGCATATCATCCTCCAAAATTAAGGACCTTCAAGCAATTTTAGCAGCTCAGTAAAGGGACAGCCAATAAGCCACCTGATTCAGATTTTTGTTTCCTTGGGAGAATCCAAAAACATGCTGCATAGAGCCACCAGCCTTGTTATGAATCAATTAATGAGCAGGTGGGCAGATGCAATACAAAATAACTTCTCCAGGTTAGGGTTCCATTTTTCCTCCTAGAAATTCTCTTGTTAGGTAATTCTACATAGAGACCATACAACAAAGCAGGTTTGCACTACAATACAAGTGACACAAGTCTGCGATTATAGGATGGTTAACCCATTTAACATTGGTTCCAGATCATAGCCTGGAGGCTAAGCCTTTAGCTGCCATATTTACACTATAGACAGTTACAAAAAAAAAAATCCAAACTGGCTGCTAGAAACAGAGCTCTCTTCCTCTCTGATTCTTTATAGAGTTGCTTCTAGTTTTCAGTGTGATGTTCCTACAATGGCCCCTTGAACTGGTTTCCTGAAAGGTGTTGCCTGATGGATGGTTTGGAACTTGCTGCATCACCCAATTTTCGCCAGACAACCTGTGAGAAAGGGGGGGAAAAGATTGCAGTTGAGCTACATTATTTGTCTGGAAGTCAAAATAGGCAGTTTCCAAACCAAAGTTGCAGTTCTACACATGACCATTAGATGGCACTTGTGCACCAAATTACAATTTAAAGGATTTGAAGTGTTCATCTTCTCTCTCTTGAAATTAGAACTAGTTATGCCATAGGTAGTGATATAAACCTAATACATTAGGTTCAGAAGCGAAGTTCAATGCTAGACCAAACACTGGCATTCTTACAAAAGTGACATTTCCGTTCAATAGATATCATCCCAAAAAGATCCCATCCAGTTCAGATACTATTTCCTTTAAAAGCAGATTTTATGAATGGCTAACACAGAGCAGAGGACCAATGGGGAAAGTGGGGCTCTCACAAGGAAAGCAAGAGAGGAAGTGACAAGAATTAGCAACATTTCTGAGAAGGATGTTGCTGTAGATCTAAAAGCCACTTCCAGTTTATCTCTACAAATACCCAGCATCCAACCCACAGTTTGCTGAGGTGCCGTCCTGGAGTTGCCATTCCATCTGCCCTTCTACTAGAAGAAAGTGGCATTAATAAAACCCAAACAAACCCCCCAAACCAAGAGCTCACTGTTATTCAATGCAGGGATTTACCTACAGTCCTGCAGCATTAAAGTGAAGCACTTCATGTTCTGCAGGGGATTAACTATAGCATTTGTATATTCAGGAATTAAAAAGTTTTTTTTTAAACCCAGTTTTTTGACGGGGTGGGGTTATGTAGGGGCAAATTTGGGGCTAGCTCTTTAGATCTGTTCGTGCTTTGGGTGGGGAAAGAAAGAAAATCCACACTGAACAGTTTCTGGTCTTCCTGCCCAACATCACCTTTGTAAAAATTCAGTCACCAAAATAATACATTCATATTTTCCATAAATAAAGTCGTATCACATTTCTGCACCATTGTGCCATTCCAGTGGTTTTGAAACACACCGTTACCAACATATTCAAAAATTTTGCAGAGAGTTTTGCTTCCTCTGCAATTCTCGTGCACGAAAAAGGCCCCACTGATATTCTGACTTGCAATATGGATTTCAAAGAGAATACTCCACAGGGGTCCCTGCTCTGGGAAACACTGCACTGTCAAGCAGAAAATCCTCCAAAACACGTGACTCTCAGCTTGAGCAATGTTTTAACAGCAATACAAAGCTCACTTTTCATCCGCAGTGTGTACCCAAGTCATTTTTCTTATTAGATCATTCTGCCTGGAATAAAAGGTAGTAGAGCAGCAGTAGCAAGCAGCCACACCTCAGCCAGAGCAAAGTTCTGGCATAAATGCTCAGTTTACAATATGTGGCAACCTCCGTATACAATGTGGTTGCTAGGCCAAACATGTTAGCGGGTGCCAAAAATCACATGTAATCACCCCTACTGGATTCAAACAGGAGGATTCTAATTCTGACATCAGATTATGGTCACTCAATTTCTATGACTTTAAATACCCTAACACATATAAATTAAGGCAAAAGGACAAACCTATGCTTTTAATTGACCATATAATTCTCAGGGACATCCAGGGGACCTCTGCTTACAAATCAAGATCAGTACACAGGGCTGAAAACTGAAACCTCCTAGCCAGGTAAAGACAGTTGCATAACTGTCAATCAGCCCTAATAGGATAAGCCACTCTCTCCCAGGAAATGAGTGGGGCAGGTGGTGTCTGTATCCTTTAAGACAGCTCAGCCCTAGGTTTCTTCTGTGCAAATGCATCAAATTAAATGTTCAGGTATTTGACATTTGGTCCTGCCCATACAGAATTTATCAGAGCTTCAATTAACTTTTCCTTATGACTGAATTTCTCTGTGGGTTTCAAACCAGGCTCACACACAGAACAGATGCTACAAAACATTAGGACCAAAATAACACTATATAAAATACTACAAATAAAGAGTTATTACATTGCACATTTCACGAACAATTGCTTTCTCCTTTTCACTCAGGTCTTCTTCATAGTTATCTTGCATTTGCCTGTCCAAATTTTCATGGACTTCAAGGACCTACAAACAAACAGATTGCCAAAGTATTATACTTCTCAAAGATCAATTACATCTTCTGCAAGAACACTAGCTAGTATTTAAAATGATGTGGCCTGCCACATCCCCAATCCTATAAACTGCTGCTCCCACAAAGAGATGCATTCCCTTCAATGGGTGCAGCACTCAAGCCATGGACTATCAGGGACAGGAGCAGAGCTTTAGCACTCGTCTACACCCACTTTACCTACGTTGGTTTGAAACCGGTATAGTTAAAGCAGCGTGAATGCAGTTCTACCAGGTAAAGATGCTCATATCAGTATAGCTTAGTCCCGTGAACGTACATGAATAAACTATACTGGTATAAGCCTCCGTTATACCTGCATCCATATTAAGGGTTGTACTGCTGTAACTATACCTGTAAACTAATCACACCCCTAACTAAAGAAGTTAAATTGGTACAAAAAAACCTTTGGGCAGGAGTGGACCAGGCCTTCCAATATAAACTCCTCAAGGCAGGGACTGTCTCCTCCTATGTGAATGTAATCAGTTTAATTCTCTCTCTTGTAACAGTCAGTTGGGCCGTGATACTTATGCAGTTACTCCCACGTGTAAACGTTTGCAGGACTGGGGGCCTTAGCCATTCATTTTCTCCTACTGTGCCGGTGGGTCTTTTACACAGCAACAAGGGAGAGAAAAGCATTTTCAAATAGGAAAATGTGATTGTAAAAGCACAAAAATTGGCAGGGGGCTCAGGGAGAAGTGGAATATCTGAAGTTACTTGTAACTCATTTTCTTGACTCATTGCCTCCTATCCAGTTGACAATGTCTTGTTAAAATTGCATTATTTTTATGTATAAAAACCTGATTTTAGATAATGCTTAGAGGTTGCTAAAAAGAGTTTTTCCTTTTCTCTGATGTCCAGACAGTAGGGTTCATGGTATTAAAGCCACCTGCCTTTATAGGTGGAGACACACAAAAATAGCACCAATATATTAAAAACCTTCTAAAATATTTTTAAAATATCTTTTTCTGTCAAATCTGTTGCACGAATAAAAGCACAGCATGGTAGGACACTAACTAGTCATTTTACTGACATGTGTTTGGGATGACCTACATAACTCATTCATGGCTTTGTTACTCACGCATAACGTGGTCACCTCAGACTCCTGGAAATACGAATTTTAAACCGCTCACCATGTTGCCTCTTTTTTATGCTAAAGGAATACACATACAACACATACACCCTTACAGCAGGTATATTTGTGTGTGCATAAGTGTAAGCATGCAAATGAACTACAGGATTAGATTCATTACAAGGATGGATTTCACTCTTGAAGCATCCAGCACTGACCACTGCTAGAAACAGGATACTAGCCTAGATTATTCATTGGTTTGTTCAAGCACAGAAATCCTGCTGTATGCTAAATGTTTCAGTTATAAAACTAGGTCATTCTCTTAGGGCCCTTAACCTACTTTTTAAAATGTACCAACCACTAGTTTAACCAATATATCTGGGACCAGTGGAATTTGTGCACAAACATTAACTTTACCTAGATTAACCTTTTTAATTGAGCATGTGAAAGACATACCAGCCCTGACAAATAAAATGTCTATTTTTCTATTAAAAAGGAAGGAATTGATTAATTATAGATCCAGCTGGACTCGCACTTTGAACAAGCTTGTTTGGAATCAGTACGCCTCCGACTCTCAGCTGTGAAAGCAACACAACCTGTACAATCAAATCCCAGTGCAGACCACCAGAAATATCTTGCTATAAAGCAAACTCTGGCTGTATCCACAAGGTAAATGTCCAGGGCAACTTTGGGGTAGATTAATTAAAACTTCCATATCTGATTCTATCAGTCAGCGATCTTTCAGATACATGAGTCTCAAAGGGAGAATAGTTACTATATTTTCTATTACTTCCATTTAAATTTAAATTACATTCCCCCTAGCAGAGCTGGATTGATGAACAGTGGGCAGGTAAGGAGGTCAAAGGTGCATGTTAAATTCATTTATCACATGGTTCTGTAACATATAATATGGCACATGCATTTCACCTCAGTGAATGGGGGCTACACTGATTTACACCAGCTGTGGATCTGACCCCAAAGAAGCTTACAAATAAACATGCACACAACCACCGGACTAAATCCTCAGCTGCTATAAATCAGTGCACACTATCTAGAAATCTGACCCAGGGTGTTTATATCTCTCTCTCTCCCTGTCTCACACACACACAATCAGGAATAATTTCATCCACAGATGAAATGCAGGTATAGTTTAGGGTGGAGCCTGGCAACTGTCCCCAAGGAATCCATTTTGAAGCACTTGGAGGAGAGGAAGGTGATCAGGAACAGTCAACATAGATTCACCATCTGCAAGTCATGCCTGACCAACCTGATTTCCTTCTATGATGAGATAACTGGCTCTGTGGATATGAGGAAAGCAGTGGATGTGATATACCTTGACTTTAGCAAAGCTTTTAATATGGTCTCCCACAGTATTCTTGCCAGCAAGTTAAAGTAGTATGGCTTGGATGAATGGACTATAAGGTGGATAGAAAGCTGGCTAGATCGTCGGGCTCAACAGGTAGTAATCAATAGCTTGATGTCTAGCTGGCAGCCGGTATCAAGCAGAGTGCCCCAGGGGTTGGTCTGGGGCCAGTTTTGTTCAACATCTTCATTAATGATCTGGATGATGGGATGGATTGCACCCTCAGCAAATTCACGGATTACACTAAACTCGGGGGAGAGGTAGATATGCTGGAGGATAGGGATAGGGTCCAGAGTGACCTAGACAAATTGGAGGTTTGGGCCAAAAGAAATCTGATGAGGTTCAACAAGGACAAGTGCGGAGTCCTGCACTTAGGACGGAAGAATCCCATGCACTGCTACAGGCTGGGGACCGACTGGCTAAGCGGCAATTCTGCAGAAAAGGACCTGGGGATTACAGTAGATGAGAAGCTGGATATGAGTCGACAGTGTGCCCTTGTTGCCAAGAAGGCTAACGGCATTTTGGGCTATGTTAGTAGGAGCAGTGCCCACAGATTGAGGGAAGTGATTATTCCCCTCTATTCGGCACTGGTGAGGCCACATCTGGAGTACTGCATCCAGTTTTGGGCCCCCCACTACAGAAAGGATGTGGTCAAATTGGAGAGAGTCCAGTGGAGGGCAACGAAAATGATTAGGGGGCTGGGGCACATGACTTATGAGGAGAGACTGAGGGAACTGGGCTTATTTAGTCTGCAGAAGAGAAGAGTGAGGGGGGATTTGATAGCAGCCTTCAACTACCTAAAGGTGGGGTTCCAAAGAGGATGGAGCTAGGCTGTTCTCAGTGGTGGCAGATGACAGAACAAGGAGCAATGGTCTCAAGTTGCAGTGGGGGAGGTCTAGGTTGGATATTAGGAAAAACTATTTCACTAGGAGGGTGGTGAAGCACTGGAATGGGTTACCTAGGGAGGTGATGGAACTTCCATCCTTAGAGGTTTTTAAGGCCTGGCTTGACAAAGCCCTGGCTGGGACGATTTAGTTGGGGTTGGTCTTGCTTTGAGCAGGGGGTTGGATTAGATGACCTCCTGAGGTCTCTTCCAACCCTAATCTTCTATGATTCTATGATCTGTCAACAGCACAGAACCATTTAGGTCAGGAAACAAAGAATGTCACCTTATCCAGAAACTACAGGAGAAATACATATAGGCAGAATGGGATTGCAGTGTGAGTGGTCATGTCTCCTTCTGTTGGTGGTACCAGCAACTACACAACCTGCTCAAATGTTAAAGGCCTTTTAGTTTTTTAGTGCTGGAGGCCCTGGTCCTGATCCCCACAGACAGCTATGTGATCTGTGTGTATGTAGCCATGGTTCATTATACAATGACACCACCAGACTGCAATTTCTATGGATCTTAGATACTCAGGACAAGGGGAAACATGTACCACACCAGCCTAGTACATGTCAAGTGAATTTCTCCTTGTAGAGGCTGGCCCTAGTGACTTTACCACTTGCTACCAAGTCAAAAGTTCTCCTTTACCTCAAGTGGTAGGGTCCTAGTTTCGACCCCCAGGGACAAATCAGGTGTCTACATGTGTATGAAGCCACGGTTTGTTACAGAATTACATAAAATGCTCCCTACTCTTATGAGAACTGCCACAGGATTTTCAATGACCAAAGTGTATAAGACCTTTGGTATGTATCTCATTCTGAAGTGGCACCCAATGCTTCCTAAAGCCACCTTGGGGCATTGGTTCAGTCAGAACGGAGGAACTCAAAAGGTAACCAGCTTGTAGTATTGTGACTTTTCCCTGCAGGTCTCCCAACCATAAGCTGGCCACACTTGAACTTGCTTAGCTGGTTGACAAGGTAACTGCTTGAGGTGGCATGACTGCTGGTCAGTAATAATCTGGCTGAATAGTTCTCTTCCATCTCTGATTACTATGATTCCATCATTAGAGAAAATGCCAGATGATGTTTCTACAGTTGTTGTATGCAGAAGCAATGCGACATATGGGTTGAATGCAGACCTACCTTCATAGCATGCACCACAGCCTCCGGTTTCTGACCCACAGGGACATATCCTGCCACAGGAGAGGAAGCAAGATCAGGAGTCATACGAGCTGGGCCCTGTTGAAACAATAAGTAAAAAACACACTTTTTAAGTATTTTTATCTGAGTTCTTTAAATGAGAGGAAGAAAATACCTAGGAAGATCAAAACTGCATCAATACTACCTCAAATCTAACTCTCCACCAGCCTCAGGCAAAGACAAAGGCTTTATCTGCACACAAAAGCTACATCATTTTAACTAAAAGCAGTTCTTAAACTGAATTTAATTAAACCAGTGCAAACCCCTATGTGGACACACACCAGCTGACTCTTTTGTAGCTTAATTCATATAAGCCAAGTGTCAACCAATTTAAGGGTTTCCCCGTGGGGACTTGTACCAGTTTAGCTAAACCAGTTCAAGAAACAATTTTAGTTTAATTGGTGAAACTTCTGTGCATTAGACAAAGCCAAAAGAGTTCTCCAACCTTTCCATAGAAAAAACATTGCAAACATGATAACTTTCAGGCACCGCCTAGCTTTTACTAAGAAGTTATAGAGCATCTGGCATGAAAATAATAGTTGGCATCAGTTTTTATTGGTTTCTTGGCAACATTTTCAAATGGGCATCATGTACCCATCTTCAGCTATAAGAAGGATTGGATGGTAACCTAAAGATAAACAGATGTCCAAACTTGATGTTGGTAGGGATTAGTTCCAAAACATGCTCTCTACTCCTACTGTGTTTAGGATTCCACGGGGAAAGATATAAAAATTGCTATTTTCCTAAGAATTCAAGTATGCAAACAGCTTGATAAGCACTTTTGATATAGGCTTTCCTTTCCAAGGTCTCTCTCTTGACTAACACAAGATACAATATCCTTATTCAGTGAGATGCTCTCCTCCTGTCCTTCTTATTTGTGCATTTGCACTGTAATACTCGGAGAAACCAACAATGAATCCATTGACAAACTCATATTTAGTCTTCGCATCCCATAGGAAACACAAAGAACGATTATACTGTTGGACGGTGAAAATAAATTAGGATGACAGAGTGATGTGTAACACCACCACAGGAATGCTCTGCCCATACAATGCATGTGGGTCTTCATTACCATCTTTTCTAAGATTAAAAAAACAGTATCTGGTCCCATCATCTTTTATACCAAGCAGAGGCCAGTGGGTTGTTCTTATTGCTCCTGCATTTCAGCTGTGAGCCCCAGCTTGCCATGTTTTACTTTTTCAAGTGTTTTGTTTTTATTTTAAAAAATGTTCATATACATGTGATAAAGGAACTGGATTTGGCCCAGTTTGTTAGGCTCTGAATCACCAGGGATTCTTTCATATCTAGACCACTGATCTGAATTTAACCAAGGTATTGGTCTTCCCCAATGGTTGTTCTGAGGCCTTTGTGAAATGAGTTGTTGGCCCACACCTCACTTTCTATTGGACAGGTGAACGCATCAGAGGAACCAGCATTAGAATTAGCAGCTTTGTGGGAAATCTCAAGAGAGAATTAATAGGTTCCAAGTGCATGGAGATGAGGCTACCATTGCATTCTGCATCGGATCCCTCCAACACAGGGTTGGATCTCAGTGTGGGGATAAGGGAAAAATTCATTTCTCCCACCAGGGTTGTGAATGTCGTATAGATAAACAGAGAACTTTCATCTTCAAGGCTGTCAAGCCAACTCTTTTAACAATAAATAATAAAGGGGGGAAAATGTAAGTGACTGATCCACTTAATCCAGAGCTGCCAACAAAGAGGATTCTGTCAGGATCTTGAATGGAGATCTGCTAAATGCTCTTGGAAGCCTGCAGAATCAGTCTTCAATAAAGGTCAAATGCATCAATATATGTATCATTCTCCCAACCTCTGGCTTCAAAAATACCACTCTTTTCTTCTTAATACAATTTAGATCTTAATCTCATGACAACTAAAAGCAGAAGAATTGGGACTCTGTGGCCATAAATCCCTCCCAAAGCTCCCCTTGGCTAGAACACAGTAAACACCATGCAAGATATTAACATACAACCCTGCTGATCATTACAAGAGGAATCTTCATTATCACCCTGGAAATATAAACAAGGCTTTCTAACTACAATCCAGTAGATTAAAGGTCTCCCACAAGAGGCAGCAAAATGGACACACCTTTCCACAACAGCATCTTTCTCTCTTCCTACGTCAGGCATTGATAGTTCTACTACCTTGAGCTATGATTGTAACCACTCTTAAAACTAATATGGGAGATGAGCATGAGGGAAACATGAGCCATAAAGAACAGAGAGAAATGGTTTCCAAAATATTTGATCATGTCCAATGGCTTACTGCACTCACATGAAAAAAACCCCCACTATTATTTTTTCTACAACACCCTCAGTTGCATTTGATTTAAAGACAAATTGTATATTTTGGATCATTTCAAAAATACATACACATTGGGCCAGATTCTCTGCTGGTGTCAATGGCAGTGGAGTTGTACCCATTTATGCCAGCAGATAATTTGTCCTTAAAAATACAATGTTAAATGATGGAGATGTAACAAAGAAAAGGGACCCGCTTCTGCCTAAACATAGCCTCACTCTGGGATGGCTTCCTTTCCAAGACAAATATGATCACTGATTCTCAGGTTAGGCTTGGTGTTAATAATTATTATTTGTATGGCAGTGTCAGTGGGGAAACCCCTTTACCGATGAAATCCTCAACCCAAAGAGCTCATAAACTAAGTGAAGAATGTACAAATGCAGGAAAGAGGAAAGCAGGACACTAAAAGCAGTGTGAATGAGTAGCAAAGAGTTTCACAAAGCGAGTCTTCAGGATGGGTTTTGAGGAGGAGAATATGTAAATATGGAGACCTGGGATGGATGTGGTGTATTGAAAACTGGGTTAAATATTACAAGCTATCAAGTGTAAGGGGTTTCCTGGTCCTACTTGCAAGCTAGGGAGCCCTGTAGAGAAGCATGTGATCTGAATCAGTCTGCAAAGAGCCAGACTAGAGCAAGGTGAGGTGATTTGTGCGTTGCTGCCTTCAGAAGCAGCCTGCTTTGCCTCTCTCTCTCTTTGGTACTTGTGGTCAGGGTTCTGGATTTGAAGAAATAAAGTAGTGTTATGTTGCAACCCTCCAGAATAAGCGATTTATATGTTTGTATCTAACTTCTCTGTTTGTGTGCCGTGAACATAACATTGAAAAGGGAGTTTCAGGCACAGGAGGCAGCACCGAAGAAGGCACAAAGGTGGGAGTGGAGGGAAAACACGAAAGGGGCATCAGCTTGACAGAGTGAAGTCATCAAGGAGAAAAGTCAGAGGAGACAAGAATGGAGAGGGGGATGGAGAGCTGGTTGTGTAAGTTCCTGAAGGTGAGGAGGAGCATGAATTTCATAGGGAGCAAGAGGGGGAAAGCCAGTGCAGGGATGTGAAAAACAGTTAGATTTAGTCAGAGTGAAGAGTTTGGGGAGGAAGAATGATGTGGTTAGGAATCTAACTTGGGACTCGGGACACCAGGCTTCAATTCCCCTCCCTACCACAGATTTCTGGTGTAACCTTGGGCAAGTCACTTAGTCTCTCTGTGCCATAGTTCCCCAACTGTTAAATGGGGATAATAGCACTGGCCTACCTCACAGGGGTGTTGTGAGGATAAATACATTTAAAAATAATCAGGTGCAGATACTATGGTAATGGGGGCCATATAAGTACTTACTTAGAACCACAGTGGCTTTCTGGGCTGGAGTGAGTGCCAAGGAAGCCCAAGAAGAAGTGGCTGTAGAAATCAGGGTAAGAGGTGACCAGAGTCTTGGCAGGAGGAATGGCCAGATCTGGGGGATGTTGTAGAGGAAAAACTGGCAAGATTTACTGACAGCAACAATCGTGGGGGGGGGGGGGCAGGGGAAAGAAGTGGAAGGAGTCAGAGATAACCCCAAGATTGCAGCCCCGCTCTGCAGGAAGGATTGTGGAATTGTCAACAGCAGGAGAGCAGGGAAGGAGGGGCCAAGAAGGAAAGATGAGGAGCTGCATGTCATCCAGCGGCAAGATGAGATACTGGGGAGAGAGAGAGAGACTGGATGGAGGGCAAAAGGTCAGGAGTATGGAGGGAAAACTCAGGCCATCAGCACAGAGGTGGTAGTAGAAGTCTTGTGACTGGAGGAGATTAGCCATATTGTTTGGAGGGCTGTTATAGCCTGAGCCCTACTATTTCTGCAGCTCCCATCTCTGCAGTAATCTAAGCTCATACTGCTCTTGTTTCTCTCTTATGCCCCTTTCCTTTATTTCCTCCTTACCCTTTTATAACCAGGGTCACACTATTGAAGCAGCCCATTGCCACCCAGCCACAAACAGGTTAATCTATTTATCGCCTTACAAGCAGACACAGTCTACACAGACAAGGAATGCTACATTCTGCGTTGTGAGGCTCGTATCAGTCTGAATTTCTTCTCCTCTGTTGGTTCTCTTGGATATGCACACTGCATTAGTCAGAGGTCTTGCTGACTTAGCCACTTGCTAGATTTTCATATCAGTCTGTAACCGAAGCTGGAGACATTCCCCACCCTGTCATGGGACCTGTGGGCTGTTTTCAGAGGTTAATAAAGAATAGTTCACAAAACAAACAGGATGTGACTATTTTTATATTTAAACTGATGAAAAATACACCCTTTCTGCCTCATCTCTCTACTGAGCACAGAACAAGTGAATAAGAGCCTAAGTCATTACTAGATGCTACGCTTCTCATTCTCTTTGGTCCAGGTGGGCTTTAATGGTGTTACTCCTGATTTACATCTATATAAATGAGAGCAGAATCTGGCCCATTAAATTCTATGGTACAGTAGGCAAGTCTATGTGCCAATTTAGCAGGACAACAATTGCACATTTCTGTTGCATCAGTGGCTTCAAGTTGTTGATTTTGTGAACACATTATATAATAGCCGTAGGGTCGCTTCTACCATTCCTTCCCAGAATCCAGGTGTCAACATCACCCATGTGGAGAAAGGGGTACTAAATGAGGACTGGTTAGAAATGTACATTTTCTGGGGTCCCGCAGTGCAGGGGCAAGTTGCCAGTTCTCTTATTTAGGATTATTTTATCAGAATGTTTAGGATTAATTAAACTCTCAAAATGTTAAAAGCCAGGAAGGCAGAGGAAAATGGAGTCTAGATTTTTTTATATACATTCTGGCAGTCAAAAGCTACAGAAGAATTGTGATGAGCAACTTTTCCAACATTTCTCATCGGATTTGAAAAAGACAGGAGATCTCATTCTTCTTAGTTCATTACTCTGAGTGTGAATGCTATATCCATTTAACAGCCCCTTCACCTGCCCACCCCAAGCCACTATTTCAGTTCCAAGATGTCTAGTCCTGAACTGCCAGGAATTGTGCTACTGGCTCCCGAACAGATCAGCTAGCTTTCAGAATCAGAATGATTTTGCTTGACTGGACAGTACCATGGTCCACAGAGATCCCAGGAGCTGAGAACTTTTTAGATGGTTAATAATGAAATGGAGCTTGTGGCCACATTTCAAAGCTTCTGAATGTCACATCTTTTTATTGCTTTCTATTACTACTGATCATTGATTTAAAAAACAAGCAGAATTTTGCACTTAACGCCAGATTAAAAAAAAGCCCAAACGCTCAAATAGCTCAAACAGCAGTAAAACAAGAATAATTGTGATCACATGGGATGCTGTGAAGTGTTGATTGCCATGTGACTGATCAAAGAAAACTACAAGTGAAATAGGAAGGTATCCCCAAACAACTCACATAAAACAAAAGTGGATAGATTTCTGTTTGTCATTGATTTTGTTTGTGACTTGATTTGCTTTGCTCTGTTTGGATTTATTTCTAGGTGTTTCTATGGCACCCTAGTATCTGGGAGTTTCATATACATTCGTGAATTTATCCTAGGAGGTAGGGAAACAATATTACCCCTACTTTAAGGATTAGGAACTGAGGCACATCGAGATGCAGTGACTTGCCCAAGTTCACACAGGAATTCTGTGGCAGAGTCAGAAACTGAACCCAGAACACTGGAGTCCGAGTCTAGTGCCTTGATGCAAATCTCAATCTTCTCTGTTGTGCATGGTTCTTCTATTTTGCATGAGAAGAGGGATTAATAATGACCTGGCTGCCTTTTTGTTGCATGCTCTATATATGGTTAAAAATCCTAGAGACTTGATAGGAATCAAAACCTGCAGGAAATATTTTTCCAACACTGCACCATCACACATTATACAACTTATCCTTTTCCTCTTTCCCTTTCTCTGAGGTACATTAGCTACTATGGAAACAATCATTGGTATATGTGGAGCTTGGCTACATTCACAAGTGCAATGTAAAGTCAGTTGATAAAGGGGCTTATGAAAAGTGCGTGTATGTGACGGTGATCATGACCACATGCAGGGTGTAAAAGTTACATATATAATTGAAGACTCACTCAGTGAGACCTGATTTGCATACATGTGCAATCACTCATTTTGCAAGTGCAAATGGATGTGCCTGCAAATACTGCTGGAGAATCAGGGAAGCCCACTAAAAACTTGGCCCTGAAACACAAACACCCCAGAAGATTGTGTTGTCTCGGCGCTAGCAACTAAATTAAATTTGCATTTACCAGATTATACAGCAATTAATGAAACTTTGCAAACGCATGCCATAAACACAAGGCACAACAAAGGTAAAATAACCCAATAAACTACTACCACCACCACTTTCTTAGCTTCAATTGATTCATTCAGAAATGGAAAGTGAAATTTCACAGTTCAGCTTTAACACATCATGAACCACCCACCGAGTGCCAACGCCAAGAGATCTTGCTGAAAATAGAACAGGAGTACTTGTGGCACCTTAGAGACTAACAAATTTATTAGAGCATAAGCTTTCGTGGGCTACAACCCACTTCTTCGGATGCATATAGAGTGAAACATATATTGAGGAGATATATATACACACATAAGCTTATGCTCTAATAAATTTGTTAGTCTCTAAGGTGCCACAAGTACTCCTGTTCTTTTTGCGGATACAGACTAACACGGCTGCTACTCTGAAACTTGCTGAAAATGTTCCTCTCCTTTGTCTTACCTACCTTGCTAGGGAAAAAAGAGGCCCATTTTGGGAGCATATCAGACCAGGAGCTGTGCTAGATGCAGAAAAGCCACCTTGCTGAACTGAAAACCCTGCTCAGTAGGGCTCAGGCAGGATCCAAAACGACGAGAGATGGGGGACATCTATTTGAGCCCATGTCCATTTTTTTCTGCTTTATTAGGCTGCTCACAAGATTTAGTCCTTACATTGATATACAAAAGGCCTAGAGACAGACTCCTTGAGGATCAGAAATAAGGTTGCTATCGTTGGTCTCAAAAATTCTCTGGGTCCTTCAATATAAATATCATCGTTAGCACCTACTTGATGAAGCTGTGGAAGCTGTCAATTCGGAGCTGGGACTCGCACATGCGAGCACAGAAGGGTTAAGCTTGGAACGAAGAGCCAGCGCAGTGTGTATTCCAAGCATGACATGACTCTAAGCTGACATTTCCCCCTCCCTTCGAAGCCCCTTTCTCTCTTACTGTATATAGTCATGCCTGGAGCACACTCCTGCCTCTGCTATGGCGTGCATATAAAGAGGACCAATTCCTCTCATGATAGCATCACCTGGAGACACCCAGATTAAGTGTCTCCTAGGAGGGGAGACTGGTCAACAACCAACTACAGGTGCTTTTTTTGACCAACTTTAGCCCATTCTTTTTTGCCATCCTTGCTGTTCGATGCATCAGTCCCCAATCCCATTATCTCCTCCCCTTTCTCTGAGTAGAGCATCCAGGAATATGCCAGTTTATTTGGAATTGTTCTGAATAGTTATCTTCCCAGTTTGTCTATTCACCAGCGTGGCCTTTGACCCACAGTAATGGTAGGGTTGTCATGGCCTGGAGTCTCTCGGAATCGGCATCCATCTCCCGGTGACTATTGAAAGCAATCCAGGAGATTTTAATAGGATATTTTAAGAAAATGACATTATGTCATTTTAGGGGGGGAAAAATCTCCTGAAATAGCTTTCGTCAAAGTTGGCCATCCTAAGTAATGGTGGCACTTCATTAGCATGTGCCCACCATTCAGACGTATTGCAGGATTTATTTATTTTTAAATAAAAAATCCACATCTCCTGCACATTTAGATGGCCGCACTTTCATACTAACCTAAGTCATGTTATGCTCCTTTCCAGCTGTGCAAAGCATCATGCCTGCCACAGGAAACAAACACGAGAACACGGATCCCACAGAGGGAAGTACGGGCAGATGCTATGGAAAGAGAGTTTACATCTTGAATAGAAGACTATTACTGTATGCCGCTAATCTCTTCACTGCTGTTACTGAAGGAAGTGAGCCACTGGACCTTGGTATTAGCAAGTGAAAACAAGATGCATCTTCCATCTCAGATTCAGAGGGACTTTATTCCAGATGCTAATCTCCTTCAGCATTATTTAATTTGCCTCCCATTAATCATACTGAGCAGCTGGCCATGTAAATATTGAAATCCATGAATTAACCATTGGGTCTGTCCAGGAGCCAGGCAGAGCCCATCTACATAGCTCAGACACAGACTAGTCAGATAAACCGTATCTTCAGGGCAGTTTAGTGAAATCTACTTAAGCAACAAAAAGGGCTTATATATCCCGTTTGATTAATAAAAAACAGTTTAACTGCTTCATTGCCATACAGTCCTAAATACCCCGTCTATCCAATGGAAGAGGATCCCTGCAGCCATGTCCCACACTGCTCCCTGTCACATGGCTGAATCGGTGTGCCAAGGACAAGGGAGCACTGATGGGACTGCACAGAGGAGGGTGAGGGAAAGCATGGACATCCTTTTGCAACTAGTTCTCTCATACAACAGCAATGTTTGGTATCTACCTAACTGAACAGCATTAATGCCGCACAGAGTTCCACTCTCCTGGAACGCCGCAAAGCACTCAACTCACTGGTCCAACTTCTCCTCTTGGTTACAACAATATAAACCCAAGTAACTCCACTGTGGTTTGGATTTAGACTGGTATAACAGACCTGAGTTCAATCTACACTGTCTAAAAAACAGGACACCGCCTTAGAATCTCACAGCACCAAAGAGGCATCATGGTCTTTCAAAAATCTTACAAACTGGTATTAGCATGCTAAATGCGGAGCTGTTTCAGTCAAACAACTAAGCGATATAGGTTGCAAAAAAAATTCTGAATACTATTGGCAGCAACATTATACCATTTTTCCATGGACAGAGTTCAATCAGTGCAAATGTGATTTGTTACAAAATAATCATGCACTCAATAAAATTATACATTAATAAATATGCAATGTCTCATTTGGTCTTTGGAGCATCCAGAGCTACCAAGCGTATTCCTCAAGTGGAGGATGGGGGAAGTGTAAATATGTGGACCGCTCCAAATAATGAATAAGGAGCCGTGGACCTAAGGTTTGCATGGGGCTGGAAACCTCATCAGACAAAAACAAACTTACTACAGAAATGAACACCAGGAGCCATATCTGTGTGCAGCAGGCTCAAACAAGTGATCAACTTCATGCGACGAATATGACAGACGTTGGTCAAAACTGTAAAGAAAGCCCATGTGCTGAGAAGTCTCTTGCTCAAGAGCAGATCAATAATGAAAATCAGATTTTGGAATGTGAGAACAATGTACGAAGCTATTAAAGCTGCCCAAGTAATTAAAGAAATGGATAGATTCCCTCTTGATGTCCGTGGAATCAGGGAGTGTAAATGGACAGGTTCAAACAAATTACACTATATAGAGAAACAAATAAGATCATTGCCATTCCAGGACTGTGGATGGTAGACTGAAGCTGGCATAGCAATCCTAATGTCGAATGAGGCAGGGCAAGAATCAGGCGATGAAAGAATTATTAAAGCTTGGTTTCAGACTAGATTCTTCAGACTAATAGTCATACAATGCTGTGACGGGTTGGATCACAGAAACCCCCTTGGGAGCTGCCACCCGATGTGCCAAGACTACCCCTGCTTCTGTTTTCCCTGCCAGCTCAGGGCTCCAGCACCCCGTCTTGCTGAATTAGACACTCCAGTCCACTTCAACACAGACCCAGGGTCTGAATCAGTTGTCCCAAAGCTACAAGTTTATCCAAAAACAGCTCACAGGGGTGTGCTTGTCTTTAGCACTCAGATGCCCAACTCCCAATGGAGTCTAAACCCAAATAAATCCGTTTTACCCTGCATAAAGCTTATGCAGGGCAAACTCATAAGTTGTTCGCCCTCTATAACACAGATAGAGAGATATGCACAGCTGTTTGCTCCCCCAGGTATTAATACATACTCTGAGTAAATTGCTAAATAAAAAGTGATTTTATTAAATACAGACAGTAGGATTTAAGTGGTTCCAAGTAGTAACAGACAGAACAAAGTAAGTCACAAGCAAAATAAAATAAAATGCGCAAATCTATGCCTAATCAAACTAAATACAGATAATCTCACCCTCAGAGATGCTTCAGTAAGTTTTTCTCAGACTGGACACCTTCCAGGCCTGGGCACAATTCTTTCCCCTGGTACAGCTTTTGTTTCAGCTTAGGTGTTAGCTAGGGGCTTCTCCATGATGGCTCCTCTCACCCTCTCTTCTCTTCCACCCCTTTATATATCTTTTGCATAAGGCGGGAACC